>NC_056741.1:593783654-593908654 GCF_019279795.1 Protopterus annectens
CAGGGGGCCAAACCCCCTCGAACATTCTTAATGTAATCTGTAAACTTAACTGAAAATAAAAAATCAAACATCTCTGTAATTATGTGTAATAAAGTACAATTACGTCCCGAAGTACACAGAAGTAGCAATCTCTTCCACTGTAGCAATGCATAAAATCAGACTAGCATTTTGAAGTTAGGCACCCTGATAAAGAGATTTAAGTAAGAAAGTTCTAGTACGGGTCTCCAAGGGCCATCTTTTCTTGTAACCAAAGACATTCTTGAGTAGACCCCCTTGGGTACCTGTTCCTCAGGTACTTGCTCCCTAGTCCCTGAGAATGGAGTTGTCTCAGGATAGTGGGAAACAGTGGAAACTAACTGGGTGGTGATTGTGGAACTCCGTGGAATGGTGAAGATATCCACCATGTCATGAAGTATCCTCTCTCAATGATGGAGAGCACCCACCTGTCTGTGGCTATTTCCTGCCAGGAGGGTAGGGATAGGGTTAGGCGTAGGGAGAGAGTGGTGGAGGTAGGTAAGGGAAGAGAGTCGCAGTGGAGGTCTGGCTTCCCCCGAAAGGAAGGAGGTGTGGAAGAGGAGGAATATCTAGGGACAGTTTGTCTCCTTGTTTGTTTCTGTCCCCTTGACTGGGTAGCAGAGGCATAGGAAGGCTGCCTCCTGACAAAGCTAGGCTTTTGTGGATAAGTTCCTATGGAATCTGGGAACAGGTGAAACCAATAAATGTTTCAGATTCTGTAAGTCTTTCCCTTTTTCCTGTAGTGATTTGAGTAACTGGGAAGAAGCAGCAGCACCAAAGAGTGCTGAATTGTCTAAAGGGGCATCTAACAATTTAGCCTCAACATCCAAAAACAGTGGCTGTAGTCTCAACCATGAAAACCTCCTAAGGACCAAACCAGAAGCAGCTGATTTGGAAGAAGCTTCCACAGCATCATAGCTGCACTTAATTAAATGTTGTCACCTGGGATACTGTGGATAGAAGGTATTCAGTTGAGCCTTAGCTGGAGTGTCAGGAATACCTTGACAGCAAAGTAGAGGCCTTAGTCAGGGAGTCTAGAGCAAACTTGGCCATATGAGTATGGTAATTAAGTGCTCTTATGGCCAGGGTAGAGGAAGTATAAATCTTTCCCAACCTATCCATGAATTTACTGTTTTTGTCAGTAGGAAATAAGGAAGATGAAGGAAGGTGCCTGGAAGACTTATCAGCTGAGACTGCAATAACAGCAGGATTTGCTGGCAGATTCTTAAAAAGGTACTGTTCTTTTTCAGAAACCTTATACAATCTGTCTGGTCCCTTGTCAGCAGGAGGCTGTGACTCGGGGTTCTGGGAAGCAGCTAAGAAAGCATCCTGGTACGTTGGGAGCAAAGGCGGGACTGCAGATGGTGAGGGTTGCTCTATCTGGAGTAGCTCAAAATATCTTTTCTTGGTGTCTGAAACATCTGATACCTCCCCACTTCAAATGCTGTCCAACTAAGTAGGGAAATAGTATCCCCAAAAAGAGAAATCCTCTACAGGGGAGTCAGGAGTGATGGACTCCTCCTTCTGGGGCAACATCCTTAGGGGAATCCATTCATGAGCAATAAGTCAGAGACTCAGAGGAGGAAGACCCTTCCTCTGATTCTTCTTGTGCAGCAAGTGAAAGAACTGACTGAGGAATCTGGGCCTGGGGTACTTGAAAGGCCTTGAACAGAGACTGTGAGAATGCTTCCCAAGCTGGGGCAGGTTCTGTAACAGTGTTTCTCTTTTTGTTTCCTTTTTAAAGAAATTGGGGAAGTAGAAGGCCTGGATGGGGATGCTTGAGTGGATGGCAAAGCAGAAGGCGGCCCCACCAACGCCATGAGCCCTGGTTACCCCCTCACCATCAGGAGCTGATGGTTTAACACCTCAGCGGACGTACTCTGGGTATCCACTGTACCAGCTTCTATTCAGGTGCCCGGTAACAGTGGAACACCCTAAGTCCGGAGTGATTCTGGGCTGACATTTGCCTCTAGAATTCCACCAGGCACCAGAGAGACAGCTTGGACGTCAAGCCTAACTTTTTTAGACCTCTTCTTTGGCGGCTCGTCCGAGTTGCCCGCTCCACCCTCCAACCGGATTACGTAATGTCAGAGACATTGGTTCTCCAAATAGAGATTTAGAGCGGACAGACAACTTCTAAGGGTTGTAGGGACAAAGGATTGACAAATATCACAGACCTTAAAACCGTGACCTGCCCCTAAACAAAATAAAGACTGATCGTGCGTATCCTTATGTGGAATCTGTCTTCCATAGGCGCACTTTCCCTTCCTAGATGACATACGTCTGAGAAAGGCAAATAAAATACAAAAAACCCACAAGCATATTTATCTGAATGCGGACAGCCAAGAGTGGTTGTTGAAAATGGATAGGCGAGGCCAAACACACGCCGGATAACTGTAGTTGGTGAACAGATGTTTGAAATTCGCTGCAGGAGAAAAAATCTGAATTTGGTATTTGCAGATGTCACAGATATAGCCGCCATCAGCTTATGGCTCTTACATGCAGTGTCTCATGTACCCATGCACTCAAGACTTTGGTATACTGGCTGGATGTCCGGTGCTGCAGGCAGCAACTTCCTAAGGTTAAGAATAATGCAAAACAGGAATAGAAGGATATCCTGAGTGTACTAACTGCTCTTTGAAATTGAGTCTGTAACCATTTGCAATAATGTTTAGAACCCACTGATCTGAAGTAATATGGGTCCAGTTTTCGAGGAAGGGGGATACAATCTTCCCCCTAGTTTTGGGGGTGGAGGAGGGAGAGTCTCATAACTGCTCTCTGGCTGGGGTTTGTGACCTAGAACTCTCTTGCGTGGGTGTTTCAGAGGTCCACAATGCCTTGATCTCTGTTGGTGCCTTTACTTGGAAGCTCTGTCCTTTTGAGGCCTTCTCTGTTTACTGCTAGGCTGGGAAAGGAAGGACCAATGCTTGGCTGAAAACTTCCTGATGAACCTAGGTGGCTGTACTTGCATGAAGTGCTTAACTGTTTGCATGGACTTTGCTTTGCCTTCCATCTTTCTGAGTACTGCTTCAGCTGTTGATCCAAAAAGTCGGTCTTTGCCAAGGGGAGTGTCCCTGATCATGTAAAGGTTAACCCTTTGGAGAGATTGCTCCCTAAGCCATGCATATCTCCTAATCACTGAACCAATGATAGCTGCCCCGCAGGATGCCTCCATGGCATCATAGCCACAATGCAAAGAGGGTTTAGCCACCTGGGAAGTGGAGTGACAAGTCCAAAAGTTCTTTAGTCAGATTTTTATCCCCCATGGTTGAAATCTTTTGCTTGATTTGATCCAGGATGGTTTGCTGATATTTGATCATATGGAATTGACAGTTGAAGGCCCTCACAGATAAATGTAGCGGAGGTGTATACCTTTTTTCTGAACACGTCTAGGGCCCTAATCTCCTTGTCTGTGGGCAGAAGATTCTTAGAGGCACTGGCCCCTTTAGGCTCTGGAGTAATAACTTCCAAATCAGCCAAAGGATTTTTAAACAGGTATTTATGGGTGTCTTGCACCCTATAAAATCTGTCTAGTTTCCTAGGGGCAAGGGGAAGTGAGTCAAGGTTCATGGAGGCATTCTGGAAAACATCCTCTACCACATCCAAAATGGGAGGGATAGCTAAAGGTTTGAGCTCAGGGAGGTCCAAGAACTCCCCAACTCTCTTCATGGCCTGAGGGTAATCTTGTGCTTCCCACCAAAACTACTGCTTCATATCATGAAGGGTTTCTCTAAAATTTGATCCTGTGGTGGTGAGGTCAAAGGAAGGTTCTCCTCAGAATTTGATTCCTCAAAGGATGTGTAAGAGGGTTCTTCCTTTGAGCTAGAGTCCTTCAAGTCTGAATCCTCCTCAGATAGTAAAGGATCTGGGTAAATATCAGTATAGTCATCCATTTTCCTTTTACCTGTGGTCTGTCTGGCCCTTACAATGTTAATAAAGTCCTCAGCCAGCTTAATCAAATCCTGTCGGGATCTCGGTAACTGGGAGCCCATAGGACTAGGCGGAGGTCTTGCCACAATAACCTTCTTTGGGGTGGGTTTGGCATTAAGCCTAGGTGCATCTGACACCCTGGCAGCTGACTGCCCGTGGAAATGCACCGGTGTAAGCTTAGGCCTCACTGTACTGCCGGTTAACTAGCACTCGTCGGAAGCTGTAGCCTGCTGAGTGACCTCAGACCCAACCAATGAGCTGAAAACATGAGCAGTGGAAGCTGAAGGAACTGAAAACAGGTCAGACTCCAAACGGGTCTCGACAGAGGCCTGGGTTGCTGTTTCAAATGCTTAAGTGGCTGCAAAGGTGCCTCACCTTCTTCAACAATCAGTCTAGCAGCAGAGTTAGGAGGGGAGAAAATGTCATCCGATGACTTTGGCTAAAGATTTCTTTTTTGCGCATATGTAGCTCAAGATTGGGAAGACTGGAGGATGCCATCAAACATGGTTCAAGTGATTCTTGTCTTAGACAAACGAGCTAAAAATGCAGCCCTATGCCTAATCATTCTAGCATTAAATCTAGCACAGAAACAAGAATTAGGGACGTCGTGGTCTGGGCCTAATCAAGTTACCATAGCGGAGGCAATTTACTTTATCTGACATGAGATAAGAGAAACAGAAAAGAGTTCCTCCATGGGGTACTTATCTTTCTGACGACAACTTCTCTCTGGTGTGGTCCAACGGACACACTTATACATTGCTTCGGGCTCCAGTGGCAATAAGAGACTGAGGTGATGATGCAGGGTGGCTCCCTTTATACCAGAGCATATTAATGTTGGTAAGGGCATCTGCTAGCCAGGGAGGCTTGAACAGTTTTCTCTGGTAGTCAGGCCTGCCAAGGGCTTTCACAGCAGGAAATCCCAACAGTCAGAACAGCAACAGTGAAACTCTTAGAACATCTGCATTTAATAGAATGACAAGTAGAGCTCAAAAGGGAAATGGTGGAAGTCTTACCGTCCTCATCATGCATATCAGTCAGAAAGACCCCAAATTGAGAGAGAAGAGCCAGGATGGACTAATGTAGTAGAGGCAGATACTTTTTTACCATACCTATCTCCACAGCAGGGCTGCCCTTAACAGAAGGTCAAATCTAAGAAGAGGACAGCAAATCAGATGGTTTACCAGTGGCTACAGAAACTGCTACAAGGTAAGAAAAAGGGTTTTATACTAACAATTTGAGTTTCAGGAACTTTAGAGAAACTGTCTAGTTTCTTAGGAGCAGGAGGATGAGAAACCAGGGGACCAAGAACCTGCAGTGAAAGTATACAAAAGAGCATCCAGCATTGGATTGACTGCAGAGGAGAACTTATTTGCAAAAGTTCATAGTACTTTTTCTGAATATCAGAAACCTGGGAACAGTCACACTTTGAAGTGTTCCATCATACAAACCACCATATCTCCCCAAAGGACAATTCTTCCATAGGGGAGGTAGGAGAAAATGAATACTCTTCTTCAGACCCCAGGGCAACAGAAGAGTGGATCCAAGAAAAATAGGTCAATGACTCCTCACCAGAGTCCAACTTTCCATCAGATGAATCAGAATCCCAAGACACTTGGAAACAGTGTAGGACCACGGAACAGAAACAGGAACAGATCATTTCTGAGGGGGCTTAAGGGCCATAAGAGCACAAAAAAGCCTTGGAGTAAATTCCTGCCATTCCTTGTGGGGATCCTTAGCCATAAGGGCCACAAAGGATCTTTTTCAACTGAACATCAGTTACAACAAATCCAGGAGGTTCAAACACCTGCCTAGATTCAGTGAAGGTACCAAGCACCTCTGCCCTAACAAGTATTTGGGGTACCTCTCAAGTAACGTACCTCATTTGGGATCTTAAAAAGTTCATGTTCCTCGAAGTTCCACATTGAAAGGGTCGGTCACACATTCAGTGTTAGGAATTTTTTTTAACTGATATTCATGGTAAATAGAAATGAATCCTATTAATTCATCAAAAGATCTTTGTTATACGTAAAAGCAACATATAGTAACCATCCTATGACCTTCCTGGTTGAAGTTGTTAGTAAACTATTAGTAGGCGTTCCACATTTTGCCCATTTGTTCCACATTTCGAGGGCTAGTGTTCCTCATTTTGGAGATGGAAAGTTGAGTGCTATGGCCCCTCCAAAATAATCAGCAATGGCTCCTCCTCCACCCCTGCACCAGATGTAGGGACAAACTTAGCTGACATGTGGGTATATAACTATGTGCTGCCCTTCAACTGGGTGGTGGTAGAGGGAGCCGACACTGGCACCAGACAGTCCTTGGGTTCTTCATCCAACCTGATGGAGGATTCTGGTGGAGGCTGAACAGCAGAAAGACCAATATGCCCCTTTTTGGCTTTCTTGTTAAGCAACAGCTAAACATCAGGGCAGGTGGATTAAGCCACTGTACCCAGAGCAAAAAGCTTTAACTGCTGGCTCTCCAAAGAAATAGAGACACGACAGATGACTGTGGAGTGTCTTGAGGACTAACGCCTAGCAAATCCCACAATGCATATGGTAAAGTGTAGCACCCAAACTAAAAAGGGCCTTTTCATGCCTATGTTCATGAGGATCTGCCTCACACTCACATTTTCCCTTCCTGGATGACATGTCAACTATATTAACAGAAGAAAAAAGAAAGGAAGGAAGAAACCCCAGTGAGGTACTTACCTTTAGAGAGCTGTGCAGTTGAAACAACTTTCTGAATGGCTTGTGGACTGAATTCAAAGGTAGTGCTCAGATTGACAGCAAAATTGTTCCAAGGATTAAGCACTCGTACATCACACACATGCCTTATGCACTGCACATAAGACATACATCTGATGTACAGTGCCTGTAAGTTGAAAAGCCTCTGTTATGCTGGCTGGATGTTCGGCTATCCTCAACAGGACTTCTAATAATACACACTAGTAACCAGGCTACAAGATGCCACACCAACTGCAATTAAGTCAAGATATAAATTATCAAACCCTAGGAATACACAGATGTAGTACGTTAGCCATGAAAGGATAAGGGTATGCACAATCATTAGAAGGTCTTCAGGTGAGAATATGTGCATAATTCAGGAAATGTTCACAACAGCTGACACATGTCCACAAGTAACTGACTACTGTCCAAACCAACACAAAGACTTCTCATTTTGTTCAACAACTCCAGCTCACTACTGCTGTAGAGGAAGACTTTAAAAGCTGGACAGTTGAAATTCTTTTAGGTGGTGTGTACTGTCAAGGTCAGAAAGTGTTTATAACCTGATAAATGATCACAGTTCTGAATGAATTCAAGACCTTTATCCAAGATACCAGAGTATAAAATACTGCCAGGCCAAAGAGCAAGCCCCGAGCAATAGTCATTCATGACACTGCTGCTCAGCCTCTCGTTTGACACCATCTTTCTTAGTCACCCCCCCCAACTTGCAACCGTAGTTAAAGTAACACAGAATGTCAACAAACAAATTCTTGGTGAGGTATAAAGACGCCACAGAAAACAGACTGCATCGACACACACACACACACACACACTCCTAACTTAACATAGGTAAATAACACTCAAAGTAGGCAGCAAAAGAAACCATGGAAGTTCTTACCCTAAAATAATATATACAGAGGTGCCTCCCTGATCAGTGTTGACCTTTCCTCTAACTACTGTGACTTTTTAATGGCTAAAGAACCTGCAAACACTCTCAATGAAGTTACCCTAATTAATAATGAATGCACTTAAATGTCAACCCATGCAGCAGCACAATGTCTACCCAAGTCAGTTCACCCCCCCCCCCCCAAACAGCAGCAAACACTCCTCTACAAATCACAAACGAGACCAATTCTGTGGAGTAAAAGGAAGAAGCCTTGTGAACTACCCAATATACCCAGCAAGATTAGCAACCTGGGTGAAGGAGAAGTCAGCTAGGGATGCCAAATATGTGATTAGGCAAAACTTGCTCACTTTTCCCTAGCAGAGGGACGTTGCCCTACGATATGCACTTTAGCCTACAATCTTGTTGGAGAAATATGGGCACATCTGCCTTCAATCTTAGGGCTCTGGCTGTAGTATCACTTGTAAATGCAATTATAGGTCATCACACTGTCCCACTGTATACCCATCACTTGGGAGTGAGCAGATGTTCAGAGGAACTGCAGGGGAAACTATTACAAAATTCTTTGATTGCTGCCTAGATGACAGGTCTGCTGCAGTTAACTCATGGACAATAGGGAAAAAAAGGGGAGAGTTATGACAATCAGTGCACTGGTAAGCAGGCATGGCACTATCCACCCCTAACAAGTGACCTAAGTTTATAATTGCCCACCTTAACAAAAATCCACAAGGCAACTCTGGTCAGGACTACACATGCAAAAGGATAATCGTGATTCATGATTTATCTTTTTATAGGTCAAAAGTTATAGGAAGAACAAATCTGTTAGCACTTGTTTACAGAGCTCAATCGGTGCAGAGGTAAATTTGCCTTGGCAAATACCTTCGAGAACACAGAAAAACTATGGTAAACATGTTCAATAAGGGCATATCAAGGCTGCTACAGGGGCACAGAGGGATAAAACTGACCATGACTCTGACAACCAGGGACCCCTTAGAGGCTCGTGCAACTGATGGAACCCCAAGGAGGGTTAAGTGCTTGCTACTGATGCTCAGGGGAGTTGCCCTTGGACATGGTCAATGGGTGAGGGGTTGGGGCAGGAAAACGGGTAGGGCACATAAAAGAACCCCACCACAAAGGAAGCAACAGCCAAGCCTCAAGGGCTGCCCTTAGAATCCTAAGAGGAGCAGACATGATCAAGGACTGGTTCAGAAGGTAGAATACCTAACAGAACAGAGAAACTAACTTTCCACTACAAAGTGAACTGCAGGACCTCATCCACTCAGTAACAAGGTAGTGGTAGACAAAGATTCAGTCTACTAAACCCAAAAACATCTACTTCTTGGGAGGATCTTTCCTTTAAGACTACTGCACCCCTCCCCTTAAAAAAAGTGGGAGAACGGGTACAGAGACAAAAACTTTTTCAAAAAAGGGAAAGAGGTGCACACATTCCTCTTTGCAAGCCCGAGAGAAACAAGGCATCTTAATGGGGTGGAACCACTAAGAGAAGAGATTTGCACATCAAAATTAATATCCCAGGGACTCCATAATAGATATGTCTTTCAAACAAGAAGTTCAAGACCTCCATCCCATGAAAGAGAAAGATCTCTATGTGGGGAAGGCAGCAGCACCCTAAATAGGGGCCTCTCTATCAACAAGAAAAAAGTTATGTACCTATCATAACATTCCATGTTAGTTGTCCATCTCGCCTTCCTTCTTGCTGTTTGGGTTCGGAGCCGATCCTTGGCTCTGACTCTGCCTACTTCTATAGCTTGAGAGCTATTTACTGGCTCGAGGCTAACCCTTATCCCAGAATGCCCAGCATCAGCTACCCAGATCTCGTTTGTGATAGCGCACACTAGACATATAAAGAAAGCAGTAACCTAAAACTGACTTACCAAAATAACAGATCAGAGTAAACTGTCATAAGATTACCTGGCATGTGAGCCAAGAAAAAGGAAATCAGCCAGTGAAACCATAGTGAACTCCTCTCAAACCTCCAGGAAGGAGGGGGACACAAAAAGGAAGGTGAAATGAAGGACAACATGGATGGTTATGGTTGTTGGTACATAATTTATGTTAAGTTGTCCCATCTCGCCTTCGTTCTTGCTGTTTGGGACAGCGTCCCTAGCACCTAAAGACCCCGGGTAGATCACTGGAACAGACTCTTCAGAACAGTGGAACTAAAGGAAGCCCTGCTCCTGGAGACCACATCCACTTTGTAATGAGAGATAAAGGTATGAGGGTTTGCCCAAGTGGCAGCTGCACAAACTGAGTCTATGGGCAATTTAGACTGAAAGGTTACAGACGTGGCTAATGTTCTAGTAGAATGACCTTTCGGTTTTGCTGGTAGATGTTTATGCCTTAATTGATGAATAAAAGCAATGGTATCAGATAACCATTTGGATAAGGTCACCTGAGAAACTGGAAAGCCTTGCTTATTGTGAGCATAGGAGAGAAATAATTGGTCTGACTTTCTTAGCTCTTTGGTCTTACGGAGGTAAAAACATAACTGTCTGTGCACATCCACAGTTGAAGACCATATTCTGCCTTGTTGCTATAATTGGGAAAGAAGACTGGGAGATCGATGGATTGATTTAAATCGTTTTTTTAACAGACTTTTGGTATGAAGGATGGGTTGGTTCTCAGAGAAACTATATCTTTGTGAAACACCATATATGGAAGATGAACACAGAGTGCTTGGAGTTCTGAAACACGTCTAGCTGAGGTAATAGCAACCAGAAAGAGCGTTTTCCAAGAAAGAAATTTTAAGGGACATGAAGCTGCTGGTTCAAAGGGAGGCAGAACCAAAAAAGTCAAAACTAAATTGAGATCCCAAGGAGGAGGTGGATCCCTCACTGGGGGTCTAAGAAGAGATGTTCCTCTCATGAAGACTTTGCAGAGCTTATGAGACATTATGCTAGAATTAAGAATTCCAATATGAAAATTAGATGTGGCTGCCAGCTGTACCCTGATGGTAGCAGCAGACGCACCAGACTGAAAAAGCTCTGCTAGAAATTCTACAATTTGATGGACTGGGACTGAAAAGGAGTCTAAGTTTCTAGATTCTGCCCAGTAAAAAATCTTTTCCATTTGCTAGCATAAGTCTTTCTCATAGTTAACTGATGGGAGGATACAATAATATTGCAAACTGCTGGGGAGATACTTGGAAGCCTGGCTAAGGTAGGAATTGGAGAAACCACGCTGTAAGCTTGAGAGTCTGAAGGGATTGGTGTAACCCGCCTGACTGATGAATCAACAGATCTGGCACTGGGTTCAGAACCAAAGGCTGGTCTAAAAGGTGAAGATGCAGGAACGGAAACCATATCTGTCTAGGCCAAAAGGGGGCAATGAAGATCATTTTGCAACCCAACGATTTTGCTTTCTGTAGGAGTCTTGCAAATTAAGGGAAAAGGGGGAAATGCATAAAGGAGTTCCTGAGGCCAATCGTGGACTAGAGCGTCCCTGGGAGTTTGATCTGGTGGTGGAAGCACGGAGAAGTAGCTGCTGCATTTGTTGTTGAGGGGGGTGGCAAATAGATAGCAGCAAGGCTGGCTCCATTTGTAGAAGATAAGGCCCGCAACTTCCTGATTCAGAGACCACTCGTGAGGCATGAGGATAGCCCTGCTGAGCCTGTCCACTATTATGTTGGATTTCCCAGGAATATGCATTGCTGTCAGAAAACGTTAGGAGGAAATCGCCCATTGCCATAGCCTGAGGGCTTCTCGACACAAGAGGTAGGACCTGGTCCTGCCCTGCTTGTTGATGTATCACACAAGTGACATGTCTGGATCGCAATAGTCCCGGAAGAAAGAAAGAGTCTTGAAGAGCTTGCAAAGTTAGGAGCACCGCTCTCATCTCTAGGACACTGATATGCAGATGGTACTTGTGAG
Source organism: Protopterus annectens (assembly GCF_019279795.1). Taxonomy (NCBI): domain Eukaryota; kingdom Metazoa; phylum Chordata; order Ceratodontiformes; family Protopteridae; genus Protopterus; species Protopterus annectens. Next base: position 593,795,117 of record NC_056741.1, read on the forward strand.
GTTGACACATGCCTTCGACTGTCTTGCCTAGATAATGCCCCCCCCCCCCCCCCATCAGGGAGGCGTCCGTGGGCACTGTGGCTACCGGAGAGGGTTGAATGAAAGGTCTGCCCTGAGTCACCAGTGGGGAGACCATCCACCAAGAGAGGTGTCTCTTGCATGTTTCTGTAATCAGGATCATTTGAGACATGGGTAGTTCCTGGAAGGACCACTGCATGAAGAGAAGCCACTGAAGGACTCTCATGTGGTAACGTGCTAATGGTACAAGAAGAATGGCAGCTGCCAAGGAGCCTAGAACTTTCAGGACATGTCTGACTTGGAACTTTCTGCTCTGCATTAGAAATGACACTTGTTGGCGAAGAGAGAAAATTCTTTCCTGAGGTAACCTTGCAAACATCTGTTTTTTGTTTAATTCTGCTCCTATATATGGCTCCTATATATGTAACAGATTGACAGGCAAGGAGGCAGATTTTTTGAAATTTACTGTGATGCCTAGGTGGGTGCAGGCTGATATTGTATAAACCCGTGCCTCAGAGTTGATGCCTGGTGGTAGCAGTTAGGAGCCAGTCATCTAGATAGGGAAACACCAGGAATCCGTGACGTCTCAGGTGAGCAGTGACTACTGCCATACATTTGGTGAACATGGCGAGACCAAAGGGCAGAGCTCTAAACTGATGACTGGCCCCTACCCGGAAGCAAAGAAATCTCCTGAAGCGTCTGTCCATTTTGATATGGTTGTATGCATCCTGAAGATCTACGGAGCACATCCAGTTGTCCTGACCCAGAAAGTGGAGAATGGACTGCAGTGTTACCATCCAGAACTTTCCTCCGGATATGATAGATAGTACCCATTTGTCTCGTTATATTTTGCCAGGCTTTTGGGTACAGGGAAAGTCTTCCCCTGACTGCCTCCAGAGGTGAACAGTCGGGCAATCCATCAGGGATGCTGGAAGGGTTTGGCAGAGAAAGTTTCTCTGTCACCCTGATTTTGTGGTCCCCCCTCTGCCACGAGGGCAGCGTCTGCCATTGTTGTTGTTTCCTCCCTCTACCCCTGGGGGAAAAAAATCACAACGTGTCAGACAAGGGTCCCTGAGACTTCCAAAACCACATCTTTCCACTCTTCTGACCCTTGAGATAAGTTCTGTTAGGAGTGGAAAAACAGACTTCCATGGCAGAGAGAGTCTTGCCTTCCTGCTCGCACCTGGTAAGCGTGTCTTTCACCTGAGGCCCAAAAAGTGAGGAGCCATCAAAGAGTATTTGTGAATGACGCCCGAAAGGGTTCCCCAAATTGACACAGACGCAGCCAAGCATGTCTCCTGAGAGCCACTCCTGTACCTGCGGCTCTGCTCGCTCTATCGGCTGCATAGGAAATCAGCCTCATGGAGGAGCTGACTACAGAATTAAGAGTCGCAAGCTGGGAAGCTATTTTGGCTGATGCTCTCTCAGCTGTAGGATCTTGTAGGGTATCTCCAAGCTCTTTTAGGAGATCCCTTTGAAGTCGTGTAAAATGAGAGCGCTAATTCAGTGACCTCATTGAGAAGGTCGCTGAGGAAAACATTCACTTCCCATATCTGTCCATTGTCCTAGACTATGTTTGGTGGATGGACAGACAAAAAAGTTTATGCTAACACTTTCTTGGTGGCTGCTACCACCATGGCATCAACTGGCACACCTTTAGAGAGAAACTGTTTGTCCTGGGGGGCTGATATGAACTTATCTGGTCTCCTCGGAGTAGGTTCCACAGAATCCAGAGCTAACCAAGCCTTTCAAGCCACTACAGACATGAGTGCATCGAAAGGTGGAGACACCCAGGAGGTGGAGGGTCGGGAACCGAATGGCTCCAGGTATACAGACTCATCCTTGGTAGGGGCTAGGGAAGACCAGCCACACCTCTGCCTAAGCATTTCAAGGATGTCCGATAAGGAAACATCTTCAGAGGGGGACCTGGGGGAGCCTTCCGATTCATCCAGGTATGTATCTGAGGTGACAGACTCAGGAGAGTCTAGGTGTGCCCTCTTGCACTTCTTTCGAGGAGGCTTCTCTGAGTGATCAGGGAAGGTCTCGGAAGAAGAGGGGTCACCCACTGGGGTGTTCTGGGGCACTGGTTCCCTACGCTTTGGGGCAGGAGGAGGAGCAGAGGTTGGCACAGGCACCACAAGAGAAGGAGCCAATGGGGTTGTTATAGTAGGGCTGCTTCATGGAACAGCATACTCCGCATGACCTCGAGGGCATCACGATCCCGAGGCAAAAGCAGCTTCGGCTCCGAAGAGACGCGAGTCCTTCTCCGCATCGAGGGCGATGGCTCCGACGCTGATGTGGGAGCAGAGCTCACCTGCGCCGAAGCTCCGAGAGGGAGAGCGGGGTCGGACAAGGGACCAATGCCACTTCCCCCCTTGAAGCACACGAGAAAGCTTCAGTGCCCAGATCCCTCGATGGACAGAACAATCGAGGTGATCGGAGCAGACATAGAAACCAAAGAGGAGGTGATTGGTGAGGTCGGTTCTACTATCAGCGCGTCCATGGTCTTAGACTCCAAACTAAGTGTAGTCGGAGGAGGAATGGAGATGGAGGTGCATGGAGCCGCAACCTGCTGAGGTGGGCTGGAAAGTAATTTTGTAAAGGCATGTGATTTAAGCAACCTGCTGACTACTCTCTCCACATCTTGATCCAATAACCAGGAGGATCGAGAGGAGTGGGATGAAGAGCGATGACTGCGTTCACTTCCTAATACGGGTGACTGTGGCACCGAGCGGATCAGGTCCAAAAAGGAGACCTTGCTCGCTTGTGGCTCTGAGACAGCTCCGAGGTGGCAGTTGGAGCCAAGGGAGGAGATGACTGGTCAATGCTAGTTTGCACCGATAGACTTGGTTCTTCAAGCCCGGGAGTTGGTTCCGAGGAAGGAACCGACAGCTTGACAGACTTAGAAGATTTCACTGGCTGAGAACTTTTAGGTGGGGAATCCTGTGGTTTCAATAATCCTCAAAGGATTAATTTGTTTTTGCGCTCCGGCAGGACCCTTGGACTAAATGCATGACAGAGCAGGAGTCCTGCAGGTGCACAGCCCCTAAACAATAAACACAGCTAGTGTGCCCATCTGTCAAAGACATTTTCTAACAGCATGAGTCACACTTTTTGAAGCCAGAAACTTTGGCCTCTTTAGACATGTTAGACTACTATACTAAAAAAAGTTTTTTTTTTGTTTTTGTTACAGTTAAGGAACAGAAAGGAGCGCCTCTAATTTAAACGGCTGTCCTAAGGGGGGGGGGGGCTCTAATTTAAACTAGTTCAGGGGAAACAGAAGGCCTGCGAGATATGGAGCGATGGCCTACAAAGCTACAACACGCACAAAAAAGGCGATAAGGGATAAAGAACTATATCTAGACAAAAACTTGACAAAATATAAGAATAAACAATAATTATAATCCTAGAAAAAACTATATTAAGCATGAGACAGTAACAAAGCAACCTCGCAGCTGAAGCGGCAAACGAGCTCTGGGCAGCTGACGCTGGGCATTCTGGGATAAGGGTTAGTCTCGAGCTATAGAAGTAGGCCAAGTCAGAGCCAATCCTCGGCTCCGAACCCAAACAGCAAGAATGAAGGCGAGATGGGACAACTTAACATCTAAACTTCCATTCTGGCCCAAACAAAGAACCAATAGGAAAGACCCCAAATGTAGTTTTTACTGATTGGTTTGCCTGTGTGAACTTTTTAATCATTGTTTTAGTTTATTAGTTGGGATATTTTGCAGACACCCTAATGGTTTTGCACATCTGAGTATGAGAAACCTGTGTTTCTAAAGGGTAGCAAAACAGTCCACTTGAGCCGTGCTGATGAGGCCATAATAAGGCTGAAACACGCATGTCCACAGCAAGTGGGATTTGGCTTTATTGGCCTGAATTTGCCCATAACAGACTTAAGTCATAGCCATTCAGAAATGCCATACAGCTGAAACACCTGATGTCCTTAAGGGGTCATCTGCATATACCCCATGTGCCTCTAATACAAGAGGTTAAAGGAATCACACAGTGGAAACTCTAGCTTGGCTATATTTTTCTTGTAGTTTTTACTGACTTGTCTGTGTGACCTTTGTACATCAAGACTAGGAAAGCATCAAGCCCAAGTAACATATAACAAGCAATGCAGGAAACAGATAGCTAAAAATCATGAGGATGCTAAAGCGCTACAGCTGGGAATCCCATATGCTGACAAGAAGCGTAAACTGTCAGAATCCAACCCCCCTCCCCGCAGGAATACACAAGATGCTGCAGGTCCCAGGATATTGATCTGTACACCACCCAAAGGTCCGGGAATGAGCTAAAAAATACTCCCATTCATTCATTCAAAAAAAAAAAAAGGAATACAGATAGCAGGCATCAAACAGCCCCAAACTGCAGGATAAAGGGACCATAAGAAGAGATACTCAAAACCGACAGGAAAGAGATTCTCCTGTCTGCCTTCCCCCAATACAACAAATATGGAGACAAAGACAAGGACACCCAGAGGAGTAAAAAGATGATGAGGGTAACCTGTAAGACACCCTGCCCTGTCTGCTGTCTAGCCTTCAGTGCAGTCTTAGCCCTCTATAACAGATCAGCAGCAACCCAAGCCCATCCACCCAACCCCTTGCCTCCTTCAATATCAGGCCAGTGCCTTAACTGAGAAGGCCAGAGAATAAGCCCAAGTAGTAATAGAAGGGGTGAAAAACTACTCGCCACCAGAAACATTAAAGTCAAATCCTGCTGTGGGAGTTAGGAGGGACCCAATGGCATGGACATGGCAGGCCATAAGACCTGAAGCACCTGCAACTTCTTTGCTGCTTACATAAGTGGGAATTCCAACCACTCAAGGTGGAAAAAACTTGCCTGCTACTATGAAAGGCACTGTGAAAGGTCTGCAGCTCTTGTCCAAACAGCTAAGCAAAGCCCATGTGGACAGGCTGACTGGTGTTTGACACTTCAAAGTGCCTGCTGTATTTAAAAAAAGGAGAGTTATAAGCAACATAGCATGTTTTAATTTCTCCAAAGTTCATAGATTCATAGACAGATTAGTACTAAGCTAACTGCCCTTGTGAGCCATTTTAAGCCTAGCCAATTATCCCTTGTGAGACACAAACCCTGCACCTTGTGTTTGTAAGACAAATACCTTAACCATTAGGCCACCCTCCCAACCCGAAAAGTCTTTTTGGTTTCTAATACAGTGACGGGAATGGACCCCATTTCTAAGTCAAAGTACAATTAAAGTTCATGAAATCAGTACTGTTTCAATCTTTGATGTCAGCCAGAAGTGCTCTTCAGCCAGAAGTGCTCTTCACGGCACCAGCAATGTGCCCAGTAATGACGCCTTTTGCAATTTGTACAGAGTTACTTGTATTGGTAACATATCTAAATACAACGAGATTTTTGAGACCCATTGCTCACACTACTATTGGAACTGTCTGCGTATCTTTCTTCCACATTGCTCTTGTTTCTGCCTGCAAATCCTGACATTTTATGACTTTTGTCACTCTCTCTCTCTCTGTATGCAAGACAGTGCAGTCAGTGGGTGTAGAGATTTCAATGATTGCTACTTTTGTCTTCTCTTCATGGACCATTATATCTGGTTTTCTCACATCTATCTTTAAAACTGTTGGTAATGGGTGACCCTGTGTAATGTAGACCATCATTTTCTATGATGCTTTGTGGCTCATGTTTCCAGTATTTTTCAGCCACTTCAATACCACAATGTTTGCACACTCCCCAGTGCAACAGTCTTGCCACATTATTACACCTTTCAGTATGCAGTCCTGCCAATAGTACGTCTCCACCAAGGTGTGCAACTGTTTCCACTTCTGTTTTACAAAACTTACATTTGTCTGTTTCTCCCACATATTCAATGGACTTTGTAAACAGTGTACGTAAACCCACTATATTGGGCCACCAATATTAACCTTTCATTTTTTGGTTTGAATTTTCCTCTCCGTAACCATTCCTGCATTTGATCCTGAACAATATGATGTTCTTCCAGGAGTTTTCTATAGTTGCAACTACATTCATGTATTTTACACATTTCTTGCCTTCTCATCTGATCCTTTTTCTTATATTACTTTTTTTCTTTTTGGCACACTCAGTTGCTGCCTGATTTTTATCTACTTCTGCTTTGATTTCCATTTCCACTTGATGCCAATATGCTTCTGCTAGACTAAGCAGGGAAGTAATCTTAGATTTACTCTCCTCATGTTGCAAAACTTTCACTATATTTGGGTCTTGTGAGGTCGGCAGATGTGTGAAGTCCCACGACTGTAGAGCTATACATGTAAACAAATTCAAGGAGGACCATACCTCCTTTAGAACAAGGAATATATAATCTTGGTATGCACTGATCTCATTTTCCTATCTAATCTATCCAACACATTTTGGGGCCAATCACTCCAAAACTGTAAGTTAGGACAGGAAGAGTAAACAGTTTTTTTAGCTTGAATTTTGTTTTCAAAATTAAAGTCTTATAAAATATTCTTAAGTTTTATTCATACTTGTTCACGTTTTATTGTTGATCCCTCATCAGTTCCAAAATATTTATACACTCCCTCTTGCACAAGTTCTTTTATATTATATTCTTGTCCCAAACTGATGTTTTCTTGGTGCTGCAGCTTTCCTGCTTTAAAGATTGCTTTTGCACATTTATCAAAACCAAATGACATTCTTATATCATCTGAAAAAGTTTTAAATACTTGCAGTTGTGCTTTCAGTTCCTTATCTGATGAGCTACACAGTTTTAAATCACAGACAAAGAGAAGATGAGAAGTCTTTACACTGTTTTCTAGGAGCAAAATTATAGCCATGGCCTAATCTGTTAAGTAGACAGCTTAATGGGTTAAGGGCAAGACAGAAAGCAGCAGTGACTAGGAGTCAGCCTGCAATATCTCCCTTTGATTTTTTTATCCCTGGAATAATAATTTGTTGGCGTATTTCAGCTCTGTTCCTGGAGGACTTTACCGTGCTTGCAACTGTGGTTTAGTTCGTGGTTTATAGTACTGGTTTGATAATAATTTGTCCTTCATCAAGACTTAATTGCAAAGTGGTCTGCCACTGTTTCACGGTCACTGTAATGTAATCGATCAATGTAGGGTGTATCTTATACATTTGTAAGCACTCTTACCCATGAATATGGGATACTGTCAAATGCTTTTCTGTAGTCTAACCATGCCATACTTGGACACACTTCTCCCTTTTTACAGTTCTCCACTATGACTAACAGATGACCTTTTGTTCCATATGACTTTCTTTTATTGTTCTATTGTCATAATTGATTTTTCTTCTAAATGACTATAAACTCTGTCTGCACCAATTCCAGTGCATAGTTTATATGTCATCAGAAGGTAAGTTACTGGTCTGTAATTTTTAGGGTAGCTTGCAGGTTCACTCTTATGTAGGGGCATTGTTTTTCCTGTTGTTAACCAAGCTAGTGTCTGTTCGGGTGCGCATACAAATAGTTACTACTCATGGCTAAATCTTCGTGCAAAGATGTTAATACTTTTAACCAGAAGTTAGGTGCTGCATCTGGGCCTGGGGTTTTCCAATTAGAGGCTTTTCTTAACTTTCTTTCAACCTCTCTGGTTGTTTACTTCATCCCCTTTCATAACCCATAATCTGTACCTTTAAACTTCTTATTCATTCTTTTACTTTTTCTATCCATTTAGCATATTTATGTTCCACAGGATCTTCATAGATACTTCTCCAAAATGTACCTTTTTTTGGTGGTCTTTCAATTCTTTTTACCTTGTTTCCCAATTCTCTATAAAAATTTTTGGGTCATCAATAAATTGCTTATTTTGTACTTATCCTTTATATTTATCTGTGCATCTTCTAAGCTTTTCTGCATGTGCTGACATTCTTAGTTTATTTGCGATATTGCATGATGGGATCCTGCTCCATTCCAATACTCTGTTGCTTTTATCATATCTATTTGAGTATTTTTGTTGATCTATTCCCACTTCTATACTCTAACAGTGACACTTCTTGTCTTAATTACTTTATAGTTTTCTCTATTCAATACTTCCATGATGGTATTCAATTTCTCCTCTTCCTTTCTCTTACTACCCTGTGTTCTTGTGGTAAAATTTTATCATTTAATTTAGCTGCACAGTAATGTATCCTGTTTACTTCTGTTATATCGCATGGATCTCTACAGAGAGTCCTAATTACTGTGTTCATTTGTTTGATCAAACTTCTGACTTTTTGGGTTTTAACCTTCTGCAGTCTATTTCTTTCATTGATCTTAATATATCTATCTCTATTAAATCAAGCTCAAATCAAACTCTTCTCTTAGCTCATTAAACTGAGGGCACAATTTTGTTCTCCATTTCCTGTAGGCATTCTATGGAAAGTTATATAGCATCTTCCTGAGGCAGATTCTCTTCAATTTCATCCTGTGTCATCCATTGTTCTGTCATATGGGAACTCACTGGCCTATCACTCCTCAACATTGCCTGCATCAGAGTTGCCACAGTTTCCTGTTCCTTGCCTTGCTGTCCAGTTTTAAGTGAATGTTTTTACTGGTTTCCTGTGAAAGGCTCCAACATATCTTCATATGGCATCTAACTTGTTGCTTCCTGTTCCACTGGTTTCTCCTTATTTTGGATATCCACTGCTCTATCCTGCTGTGGTGTTTTTTTCTACACAAAATTTTTCACTTCGCAGGTACTTCATAACCTCAATTTCTATTTCTTTAAGTTCTCCATTACGGATTTTCTTTTCTGCTTTGCCTCTTTGTCTTAGATTTTGAATTGTAAAGTTTTCCATGTCTGGATGCCTTTGCCTGTATTTCTCTTCAAATATCTTTGTTTCTGCTCTTTTTGATTAGTTTTGCTTTCGCCTTTGCATAAACATTACACCATATTAAATCTCTCTCTTTCCATGTCCATATTTCTCCTTACTTTGGGGACTCGTTCCACCATGTTGTGATGTAACCTGTGCTAGACCTTCTACACCAAATCCTTCGGCTTCAAAGGCATTCCATAACTTCAACTTCTAGTTTTTTTTACTTCTACTTTAATGATCTTCATTTCTACAGTCCTGCTTTGTGATAATTTTTTATATGTGAAATTTTCCATACCTGGATGCCTTTGTCTGTATTTCTCTTCAAATATCTTAGGGGCTACGTTTTTTGTATCGATTAATTTGGCTTCTGACTTAGCATAGATAATGCACCATATCAAAGCTCTCTCTCTTTCCTATGTCCATATTTCTTTTTTATACTTTTCAAATTTTTGCACTTCCTCATATGACTCTTTTGCCAAAGAAATAGAAGTTTCTTGGTCTACGTATTGTTTTTCACAAATCTGTTGTATTAATGAACACAAATTTTTATTTGAAACTTCCGACAGTTTCTGCTGTGGAAGTATTTTTCTTTCCTCTAACTTCCCTCAGTATTTTTGTACATCGTGTCTGGAAATTGTTTCTTTTTTTTGCACAATAGTAACAATACTTAACTTTTCTTATTCTCAATAGTCTACTCTATCGTCTTTATGGCTCTTCTTAGGCCTCTCAGTTTTTATGGTTTTTTTTGGACTGCTACTTCTGTCTACAATGGGGGGATGGGCATCATCCTCCTGGGCCTAGCCTGCCCCCACTGTAGGATTGTTTCTGTATTTTGAGGATTATAGACTTTTTTTCCTAGTCCTGGCACCAGTACGTCTACTGGATTGGGCACCTTTTTTTATCCTGGGTCTTGTGTCTTTTTTTAATTTTTGACCTACTTATGTCCATGACATAGGCTATATAAAATAGTCTATATATCACTGCTGTCTTGGTGAGATTTTGTGAAAAACAGGGTCCACCTCATGAAGGTTACTCACCAAGACTTGAGGATGAATTCAGTTTCATCAATACTTCTCTCCTTTGCTTGCTGACTTATCTCTCCATCCATACCCTTGATCGGCTGGGAAGATGGAAAGGGAGAATTTCTTCATGAACCCTCATTCAGGGAAGGAATTAAGGTACTAGAGTCCTGACCAAACAAAGGACACAACAGTATAATGAGTGGGGAAAGTACATTTTTTGGTTATATTTCTTATATTGTTATATTTCTTGTGGGATTGCAGTGTTTTTATTGTAGTGGGGTAAATTATCAAAAGTTTTGTTTAGGAGAGAAAGCTGCCTCTTGTTGAAACATAGTAATGAGATGTTAATTACCTGTAAACTTAGGGAGGAACTAAAGTCTTCTCTTTAAAGGAAAACTTATGGTTTTCGGAAGATAACTCACAACAACAGTCTCTGCCACAGGAAGATATCAACATGTGAGCATGTTTCCCCCTCATCTTGAGGGATTCCTAAACCAAGTGTCCAGCCCTTACAGCAATTTGAGCACAGTTCCCTCTCACTCCTTTTTCTCTGACTCTTTTTGCCAAGTACAACTGTCTTACTGTGGAAGCACCATCCAAAAACTAAATGCATACATTTACCCTTACACTGTGATCCACAGACCCAAGATACTTGGCACCCACACTTAACTGCAGGCACAACCAATTATCCTCAGACAAAATACCTCTCAAAATTGATCTTCCTTATAATTGTAAGCTGGTTATACATTGCATGCCATCAACCATCACTGTTTTGCCCTTACTTTTACAACTCTCTCTCCCTCATGCAATTAACAGTCCCCCAAAAACACTTGTCAACATGGAGTTCAGCCTGCTTTAGCCTCATCTTTAGCTAGCCTACTGCCACTTGATATTCTAACACAGTAAAGCAACTGATTCATTTTACTGACAGCCAACAATTTCTAACAGATGGTGGTTCCACCTGTGAGCAATGCACCTATATCTAAATTGCAGGGCCATCTCTCCACCCCACCCACTGCGAGCAACCACCACAACAGCACACACTACTCCTACATTGAAGTAATAAAGAAATCTTTGTCTAAGCCTCTTAGGCATTCTACTAGCTTATATTAACACTACGCCTACATCCAGACCTGCATCAGCTGTTACTGGGAGTCACTCGTACTGCAAAGCCTGTACCCCTAAGATTCCATAAGCTTGCATCACAAGCCAAAAATGAATTGGTCATTAGTGATTTCAATGTCAGAGATGCAAACCCTTACCAAGTTATCAGCAACACACCAAACAGCCAGTACTTTTCTTCTCCTTTAATGTGAAATGATCTGGTACCTCGGCAGTTCGCCTTCAAGGATCACAATTAATTGCTGCATAGTAGCAGCTTTTATAGTAAATATCCAAAGAATCAATCATTCAATTAACTAATAAATATCACAATAAGAGAAACATGAATACTTTTTTTTAAAGTGATCTTGTAAATTATAATAAATATCATAAATAAATACATATTTTATGTCATTCACAATAATAAATACTTCATAAATTTGTATACAAAATAAATACAAAATTTTGTATACAAATTTATGAAGTATTTATTATTGTGAATGACATAAAATAATATGTATTTATTTATGATATTTATTATAATTTACAAGATCACTTTAAAAAAAAGTATTCATGTTTCTCTTATTGTGATATTTATTAGTTAATTGAATAATTGATTATTTGGATATTTACTATAAAAGCTGATACTATGCAGCAATTAATTGTGATCCTTGAAGGCGAACTGCCGAGGTACCAGATCATTTCACATCAAAGGAGAAGAAAAGTACTGGCTGTTTGGTGTGTTGCTGCTATTTTGGTTTTTTGTTGCTGTGTTCGTTACCTTACCAAGTTATGACTTTGTAGCTGCCCATAAGGGGATGGATGACCTTTGGCTTTCCACCTTAGGGGAGATGCATACAGAGATAGTTGAGTTTTCTCATCATTTCTTTGAAGGGAGTAAGTTCCTGGCAATAAACAGTATTCTACCATCTTCGAGAATGATGCCTAAATTCAGGAATAAATAATTAGCTAGCAAACTGGTGTCACTCTAAAGGGGTTTGGTGTGTGCATAGGATGAAATGGTCAAAAGACCCACAGGCATTACCACGGATGACCAGTATCTTTCACCCCTTGAGTTTTGCATAAATAAAACTTTTGCTATCTGTGGAGTTTATTTTTTTAGGAAGAGTTCACCCAACATGACAAATTCCAATCGGGATAAAATCAAGATAGCACTTATAAAAGCCAGAAGCCTAAATAACAAATCTCTGAACTTGAAGCCTTTCTTAAACTCAATGATATCACCATTTGTGCCATTGAAGAAACCTGGTTCCATTGTAGTGACATCAATCCCTGCATTCAGACTCACTGGCAACAGAGTGGGAGTGTGCCTCACCAGATTTTGCATGACACAAGTCTAAAAACATAATGAAGTCCTACTTACATGCAATAACATTATATCATTATAAGCAATTATAGATCCAATTCTATGACACCATCAGGGAATGCAGAATGGCTTAACCACTCAAAAAGATTAACAGTCAAAACACATACCTTTTTATGGGTGACCAACTATTGTCTCAAACTGGCAAACATACTACCAACAACAAATATGCCCAGAGATGTCTGGATTTCATAAATGCCAGTACACTTGACTAAAACTCTCTGCCTAATCACCAAAGAGGTTATCTTCTTGATCTTTGCCTCAAAAATATTTTCCAGTTGTATCACACCATTTGTTACCTTCTCCATAATGAAATTTGACAATTTTCTTTTTCACTGGGATCTTTTCGATAAAACCAGCTTTACAGGCCCTAATAATTCCTCTACATTCAGGGACAACTCCAAATCCATTTACTATTTATTGATCTTAATGATAATCACAAATGATACAGCTATCCAGCAAGCCTTGTAATGTAGGCTTTTGCTTACTCCTCCGAACTCTACTTTCTCTTGAATAATACTGAAGCACAAGCATAATGTCAGGTTTAAAACAAAACCCACATGATGGCACTATCACATCAAATGATGTATAATAAAGAGAAAAAACTCATAGCCATCACTAAAAGATACCCACATCACCATTACAGGAGAGATTTAAAAATGTCAAGTCTGATAAACTTACCATTAGGTAACCATCAAATCTGCATCTCCTAAGATACCTCCTTCTCTGACTGCACGGACACTGCACAGATTCTCTTCCAATTTCCCTGCACTCCCGTCCTCACACCTCCTTCCTAAGACCAATATGAAACAAATCCTTTTGGCACTTTCCAAAATAAAAGTACTCCTTACATGGATCACAACACCTCCACCACATGTCTGCTGAGAAATATAAAGTTACACCTAGCAAAACCTTCCCATCGACTCTATAACCAACGTTTTTTCCACTGGCTGTGTCCCCAAAGTGAGAAACTGGCAGTTGTGGTGACCATAAATAAAGGTGGATACTCAAATTTCAAAATTAAAAGTCTTATAGTCTCATTAGCATTACTAGGTTCATAGGTTGGTACTGAGCTATCTGCCCGAAGGCATATATTAGACCAGCCACGTTGTGCGGTATTCACCGCCCCCTTTAGTAGTTCCCTAGACCCTTGTACTAGCAGCTAGTACCCTTGGCCCCTATCTAGTAGTGCTATTGGTGTGATCCCGGTGTGAACTTTCTGTTACCCATCCACTCATCAAGGTTCCTCTTGAAGAGTGATAGTGAGGGGCTCTGTCTTATGTAGATCGGGACCCTGTTCCATAGTAAGGGAAGTCTCTGAAGGAATCTATCCCTCCAGCATGTTCTATTCATTGCTGTGTTGAGGTTTATATCCCTAGAGCGTGTAGCTCGAGTAGATTTGGTTTTGCTAAGATGGAGCATGTTCAACAATTCTGGGTTGGACATGGCTCTGTACGTTAGAGATAGCCTCTGAGAAAGCGGTATGCAACAGAGAACAGTCTTAGCTTTTTCAATCGTGCTGCATAGGGCAACTGTTTGAGGCCAGTAATTCTCTTGGTTAGGTACCTCTGTGGTCTCTCCAGCTGCTGGAGATGTCTAGCCAGGTACATTCCAATTGGTGCATTGTACTCAATAATGGGTCTGATGAGGGAAGAGTAGAGGGGCACCATTACATCTTTAAATCTTGATGCGAACCCTTTCATGATCAGATGGGTCACATAGAAAGATTTTCTAACCACTTTGGCAACATGGTTATCAAAGTAAAGCTGGCTATCTACTTGGGTCCCTAGATCCCTTATTTCTTCTTCAGATTTCAGGGGATTACCTCCTATGTTGTAGTTTGTGGGTACTCTGTTTTTTTCCAAAGGGGATTACTACGCATTTTTTTGCATTTAGCTTGAGACCATGGCTTTGACACCATGCAACAGTCTCATTTAGGCCCTTCTGGAGGATCTCCATGTTGGCTGGAGACTATATTATAGCACCCAGTTTGCAGTTGTCCGCAAACTTAGTAAGCCACAGCCCTTCCGTGCTTGCCTGTACTTCTGAGAAGTATATGCCAAACAGGAGGGGCCCCAGGACAGAACCCTGAAGCACACCACTCGTTACTGGTCTGGATTCGGACACAGATCCCGCTACTCTTACTTTATGGGATCTGTCTGAGAGCCAGTTTGCAATCCATCTTGTGACGTAAGGGTTTATGCCCAGGCTGGTGAAGCTTATCAATAATACCCGAATGGGGAATGGTGTCAAATGCTTTAGCAAGGTCAAGGTAAGTCGTGTGTACCTCCATTCCCTTATCTATAGCCTGAGTAACTGTCTCAAAGAAATCCACCAGATTTAGGAGGCATGATCTGCCCTTGACGAAGCCGAACTGTGTGGGGTCCAGCGACTGGAGGTTCCCAATCTCTCCATTTATGAGTTCCATAATTATTCGCTCCATAGCCTTACAGATCAGACTGGTCAGGCTTATTGGTCGGTAGTTCCCAGGGTCAGTTGTGGCCCCACCCTTGTGTAGTGGGACCACTGTTGCCGTGCGCCATTCTCTGGGCACATATCCTGTGGAGAGGCTGAGACTGAACAGGGTATTAAGATGCGGGGTTAATTCCTTTTGGAGCTCGAGTATTACACAGCCTAGGACACCATCTGGTCCCATGGAGGCAGTGTTTTTAGCTTTAGATAGAGCCTTGTTAACCAACGTATCAGTAATAATTGGACTTACACAATCCCCTGGAATGGTAATAGGCCCTGTAGGTGGTAGGGGAAAAATTTGCACTGAACCTGACAGCCAAGATGTTGGCAATGTCAGAAGGGTCAGTGTATTTTGTTCCATTTTGCACTAGCTCAGAATAGACCTGAGCGTTGCCATTTAGGTTTTTGACGTAGCCATAGAAGGCCTTATGGTTATCCTTGGCAACTTTCTTTTCAAAATTAGCTTTAGTTGACTTGATGAGGGCCCTCAATTTCTTACTAATGCTGATCAGGGATGATTTTTCTACTTGAGATTTGGCCTTTTTTTGTACAAGTCTCCTCCTTTTATTGTAAAGTTTACTTATGGCCGGGGTCTACCAGACTGGTTTCTTCTTGTTTGAGGAAGGAGTCTTGGTTTTATTTGGGATAGCACGGTCCATGCAATCCTGAAGATGCATATAGAGCACCTTGGTGTAGGATTCTGCATCCTGGATATCATTATCCTTCTGCAAGGGAATAGTGAAGCTTTCCACTTCGGATGCAAGTAGTTTGATGTTTGCTTTGGAAAGGTTTTTGACTGTTTTTTTTCACTGGGGGAGGTGGAGGGGTGAGGATGTCCAGGGTTATCAGTTTGTAGTCGGATCTGACCAAGGAGGGAGTGATAACGGATGTGGTACAGTGGGCACCCATATTTGCGAAGATTAAATCCAATATGTTGTCCCCTCTAGTGGGGGAGCATACTAGTTGTTCAAGGGCATTTGAATTTATAAATTATATGAATCGCTGAGCATAGGATACTAGAATGGCTATGGAACGTATTACAGCTAAAGTAATAAACAATGACACAGGTGACCTTATATTCTTAGATACACACTGCTACGGTTTTGTAAAAGGTAGACTGTGACTCCTCAATGTGGTTGAATTCACTTAACTGGTTACTAAGGCCCTTGCTATTGGATGTAAAACTCCACAATGCTTATCTGGACCATGCCAAAGCCTTTGACCCTAGCACCAATGCTAGAATGATTAACAAATGTTTCCAACTCAACATTAACCCACACAGAAAAATATTTAGTAAAAAACACAACACTGACCCAGCAAAGCTAGTCTCTTCACTGTAGAATACCTTAAACCTCCCGTAATGGAGGGCCTATGCGATACATGCAATTGACCTCTTAAGGACATACAAAAGGGTTTCAGCTATATAGCTTCTGAATGATCTTGATTTTCACTTCCCCTTTCTAAAGTCTTTGTTGGTGTGTTCAGACCAATAGACAACCCCAATAGTTGTCAATGACAAAGAATCAAGAGTTTTCCAAAAATGACTTGCGCTTTAGAGATTACTCTAAAGCCTATGACTGTGTGGCCCACAGAAATGGGGATAATGGGTTCACTTTACATTCCTTCAGGACTGTGTGCACCTGCAATCATGAATGATAAATAATTTTGCTTACACTATATTTACTGCACACTACAACTGATACTGACTTTGCTCATGTGGAATTTTTTTTGCAAACATTTACTTTTTGTGCATGTTGTAAATAATGCCCATGGTGCTACACCCCTCACTGTATTAAGTCCACTAAAACAGTTGTACATGTAGAATATAAACAAATTCTTCAAATTTTAGTCAGGTGCCTTTATTTTGTTGATGTCATGATGGTCAAAAAGTACAGTTTTGTACCTACCATAAATGTAGATGTCCGATAGGCATGCATCTGCAGTCCTTACAAATGGGTTGTCCTGTCGTCAGGCAGCCCTTCGGTCGGCCGGATTCCAAAGTCTGGGTCTGGCCTCGGCTGGTGTCGCACTTCACCCGACGTCATAGCTGCAGTTCTTTGGGTATAAAGGCATCAGCCGATGCCATTTTCCTCAGTGTTTCTTGCCCCAGATGCCAGGTGCCCTCTAGGAAGGCTAAATTTGGATAAATGCAAATGGTTCCAAATAGAGAGCAAACAAAAAATAAGCATGTATGCACATATATACAAACAAATACACCATAATAGATTCCCCCAGCTAGCTACAAGATGGGCAAATACCCTAGGAGTACCACAGAGGGGAAGGAGGGTGGGTAATCCTGACTGCAGATGCATGCCTATCGGACATCTACATTTATGGTAGGTACAAAACTGTACTATGTCCTTCAAGGATGCATATTGCAGTCCTTACAAATGGGTAGAATACCATAGCCAAACTGGGGGAGGAGGAGAAATAAGATTATGGTGTAGTTAAGATCCCTTGCAAAACAGCAGTGGCAAAACCTGCTCGGGATTGGAGTATAAAGGTAAATTATAATGCTTGGCAAATGTATGCACGGAGCTCCAAGTAGCAGCCTCTAAAATGTCCTTGGTAGCCACTCCTCGCAAGAAAGCTGTGGTAGTGGCTGTAGCCCTTGTAGAGTGAGGCCTGATGTTTTCTGGAGTTTTCTTCCCATGGTAGGAGTAACAAAATCTAATGCAATTTCCTATCCACTTAGAGATTGTCTGTTTTGAAATTGCTTTTCCTTCCATTGCTGTTGCATATGCTACCAGTAGCTGGTCAGTCTTTCTATTGCTCTTGGTCCTGTACAGGTAGTAGCGTAATTGTCTATGTACATCCAAGGTATGCAACAGTCTTTCTCCCCTGTTCTGTGGGTTGGGGAAGAATGTTGGTAGGTGGATAGCTTGATTTAAAGATACCCTGGAGACCACCTTTGGCATAAACGAAGGATTAGTTCTCATGGACACTCTATCTTGATGGAAAATCAGGAAGGGCTGTACTGCCATTAATGCCTGTAGCTCAGATACCCTTCTTGCTGAAGTGATTGCAAGCAGGAAAGCAGTTTTCCATGATAACTACTGTAATTCTGCTGTTGCTGCTGGCTCGAAAGGAGGGAGTGTCAACTTTTCTAGCACAAAGTTCAAGTCCCATGCTGGCAATGGAGGCTTCCTAGGTGGCTTTACATTCTTAATCCCTCTCGGAAACTGCCTGAGCAGAGGATGTGAGAAGAGTGGAGGATCCAAATTGTATTCTGCTGAAATAGCTGATGCATGAATCTTAATGGAAGAATAGGACAGGCCGTTGTGGAAGAGCTCTGCCAAGTATTCCAGGATGTTAGCTATGTTTACCAGTGACACATTCTCTCCTTTTGCAGTACTCCAAATGAGATATCTTTTCCATTTTGCTGAATAATTTTTTCTTGTTGAGGGTCTGCGAGCTTCCAAGATAATGTCTTTAACCCTTTGAGATAAATCTGGGTTATTTGGTCTTATGCAATGTTCCAGGCAGACAGCTGCAGTGTTTTCAGGTTTGGATGCAGGGTGTTGTAGTTGTTCTGCGTTAATAGTAAGGGAACTAGAGGTAGAGTCCATATTTGTTCCCGAGACATGCTCCTCAGTAATGGGTACCAATGTTGCCTTGGCCAGTCTGGAGCTATCAGGATGATCCTTGGACGGTCCTCTGATTTTCAATAGCACCTTGTGCATCAAAGGAAGTGGTGGGAATGCATATGCTGTCAGGTTTTTCCAACTGAAAGATAGGGAGTCCACTTTCCAAGCAAGTGGGTGGTACGTCCTTGTGCAGAATTTCTTCAGTTGGTGATTGCGTGGGGATGCAAATAAGTCTATTTCTGGTAGTCCCCACTTTCTTGTAATGGTTTTGAAGATGTCCGGATGCAGCATCCATTCGTGGGCATCCGTGGTAGTTCTGCTTAGTATGTCTGCTAGAATGTTTTCTTTTCCTGGCACAAATATTGCTTGTAACTGAATGTTGAAGCTCAGGGCCACATTCCAGAGGTCCATTGCCATCCGGCATAGAGGGTGCAGTGTGTGCCTCCCTGTTTGTTGATGTACCACATAACTGTGGTGTTGTCTGTCCTTATCAACAGTTGACCTTGTCGGAGAAATGGTCTGAATGTCTGAATTGCCAGTTTTACTGCCAGCATTTCCTTTTGATTTATGTGTAGGTGCAGCTGGTCTTGAGTCCATAAGCCTTGTATGCACTTGTCCAGCATGTGCGCCCCCCAACCGAGGTCTGAGGCGTCCGTTGTGATGGTCTGGCTTGGTTGAGTGCTGTGGAAGGGTAGTCCTTTGTTTGATTGACAGGCCTGAGCCCACCATTGGAATTCTTGTTTCAGGCATGGGATTATTGGAATTTGGGTTTCTAGGCTGTGCTTGTGCTGAGACCATAAATTCCTTAGGTACCACTGTAACTTTCTCATATGCAGTCTGGCATGTGGAACCAATATTATGCAGGATGCCATGAAACCCAAGGCTTGCAGGACTTTTCTTGCTGTTAGCTGGTTCTGCTTTGTTAATGCCAAGAAGTAGAGAGGAGTTGCTCCTGTTTTCTACTGTTAGGAATGCCATTTGTTTTGATGTGTCCAGCTCTGCACCCAAAAAGGTTATCCTTTGGGATGGTATCAGCCTTGACTTTTCTATATTGACTGTGTATCCCAGGGCTTGCAGTAGATAAATGACCCTTTTCAAGTCTTCTGTTAGCTTGTTTTTGTTGTCCGCTTGTAACAGGCAGTCGTCCAGGTAAGGGTAGATTTGGATTCCCTGAAGCCTGCAATGAGCAATTACTGATGCCAGGCATTTCGTGAACACTCTGGGCGCAGTAGATAAGCCAAAGGGCAATGCTGAGAATTGATAATGCTCTGATCCTGCAAGAAATCCGAGGTATCTTCTGCAATTTGGTCGTATGGGGACGTGCAGGTATGCCTCCTTGAGATCTAGAGTTACCAGCCAAGACTCCTTGCCCAACATGGGAAGAAGCTGCTGTAGGGTCAGCATTTTGAATTTTGGAACAATGAGGAATGTGTTTAAAGCGGACAGGTCGAGAATAGGTCTCCATTTGTTTTCTTTTCTTGGTACCAGGAAGAGCCTGGAGTAAAATCCCTGCCCTTGCTCCATAGATGGTACCTTTTCTACAGCTCTCATCCTTAGTAAGTGTGTTATTTGTTTTAGAGCTTCTGCCTTTTGATTTGGAGGTAGGTTTGGCATTCCTCTCTTCCTTGGTAGAGTATGGAAGTGAAACCTGTAACCTTGGTCTATTGTCTGCAAAATCCACTTGTCTCCTGTGATGTAATGCCAGTTTACTGAAAATAAGGCTAGCTTCCCGCCTAAGGGTGCTTCTAGTTGTTCCCTGGTAGGCGGTGCCAGAGCCAAGTCACTGTGAATGTCCTGTAGTAGTGGTGGTGGCTGTATCTGTGGCTGTACCTCGCTGGTTGTTAGCCTGCCACTGGCGTCCCCTGTAGGCACCTCTGGATTGACCTCTGCCTCTTGAGCGCCTATTCCTGCCTCTCTGAGCTCTGGAGGTGTCTGGAAAGGACCAATTCTTGGAGGGCCAATTCCTGCTAAACCTTGGAGGTTGGACCTGTAAGAAATCTTTCACTGTCTGGACAGATTTTGCCTTGTCTTCCATCTTCTTCAGCACCTGTTGTGCAGGAGAGCCAAACAAATTGATCTTGTCCATGGGAGCATCTAGTAGCTTTGATTTGACATGGTCTGGTAAGGCCTGCTCTTTTAACCATGCATGTCTTCTGATCACTGTGCCAGTCATGGCTGATCTAAAGGAAGCCTCCAGTGCATCATAGCCGCATTTTAATGAATGATTACTGACCTGCTGAATGTTATGTACCATTTCCTGAACAGATTTTTTGTCTAATGGTTCATCCGAGGACAGTTTTTTAGTTAACTGGTCTAACAAATTCTTGATACTGGATCATGTGGAATTGACAGTTCAAGGCCCTAGCTGAAAGAGGAGCAGAAGTGTAAACTTTTTTACCCCATCTCTCTAAGGACCTGGATTCCCTTTCAGAGGGGAAGGGGTTTTTGGCAGAGGTAGCTGTTACAGCCTTAGGTCCCTGGGAGATAGTTTCGGGATCTGCAAAAGGAGCCTTATACAAATGATAATGTGTGTCCGGGACCCTGTAGTACATAGGCTTAGTAGGGGCCGGAGGTAGTGAATCAGGAGCAGTACAAGCATCATTAAATGCATCATCCACAACAGAGAGAACTGGAGGGATGGCTAAAGGTCTATGCTGTGGTAAATGCAGAAAGGTTCTAAGCCTTTTTCTAGAGTCTGAAAAATCCTGGCCCTGCCACTGAAATTGTTCCCTCATAGCATGCAAGGTTTCCCCAAAGGAAAATTCCTCAGGCGGAGAGGCAGAAGGAATGGACTCTTCAGCATCAGAGTCTTCATAAGGGGAGAAAGGGCCCTCTGGAGGGTTTGCATTATCTGAATCATCAGAGGAGTCATCTGTAGAAACTGGCTCAGGGGGCTCTGCTATAGGCCTCTTCTCTGGAGGTGGGCGAGAGGCCCTGTCTGGGTGAGGTTGGGATCCCCGGATCAAAGAAATGAGATCCTCTGCTAGACTAAGCATTTGTGAACTAGAGCTAGGCCTGTGAGAGGGGGTCTTAGCAGGCACAGAATTAGTAGATTTAGCTGCTTTAGCCCTGGCAAAGGCCTTAATCGACATGGTTGCAGGTGGCCTAGCAGCTCCACGTGCAGGGGTTGAAATATCCAAGGGAATAGTATCAGATAATTCCTGGGAACCTGCAAGAGCAGGTGGGATTTCAGAAGCCGATTCCACCAGGTTGGATGAGGCCTCGGTAGGAGGTAAGTTTTCGGCTGAAGGAAGAACCGCGAGCTCGGTTTCAGCGAAACCGAGACACTCGCTGTTGGCTTAACCGCGGTTTCGGCCGAAACCGCGGACCGCGAGTGTCGGTCCTTTTCCTTGCGTTTTTTTAGATATTTGCGTAGTCTGAGGATCCGATGGCATAATGTAAGCAAAATCGGAGCCGAAAAACTCCTCAGCAAATTCCGACCGACGTCTAAGCGTCCGTCGGTTAAAAGAAGCACAGGCTAGACAAGCTGCTACGTCGTGGTCTGGGCCTAAACAAGGTAAGCAGTAAGAGTGGAAATCTTTATGAGGTATTTGTTTCCCACAAGTTAAACAGTTATTCACTTTTTCTGACATCAGCTGAGGCAAGAAAGAGTCCCCAACGGGGTACTTAGCTTTTTAGAAGTGTTCGGTAGTAGTAATCTCTGGTTCTGACCGACCGGCACTTGCGAACAGCTTCTGCTTCGGGCGCCACGCGGCAAGAAAGACTGAGGAAAATGGCGTTGGCTGATGCCTTTATACCCGAAGAACTGCAGCTATGACGTCTGGTGAAGTGCGACACCAGCCGAGGCCAGACCCAGACTTTGGAATCCGGCCGACCGAAGGGCTGCCTGACGACAGGACAACCCATTTGTAAGGACTGCAGATGCATCCTTGAAGGACATCAGGACAAGCAAGAATGCACGTTATAGGGTTGAAGAAAAAAAGTTATTTTCCCCACTGTTGTGAGATCTTGGGAGTTGCTATATTTTAAGTAGCAGGTGGTATTAGGATACATGGCTTTATCCCCTGCAGAAAGTTTGCTTTCTGCAGTGTGTGACCGTTTTTACTTTGAATGTTTCAGTGGATGTGTTTTTGATGCATTTCCAGTGACATCATTGCATTTGACTTTTTTTTGGTTTTTGAATAATCCTATTACCACTAAAATATATGCATAGGTTCATAGGTTGGCACTAGGCTATCAGCCCTAGGGCCTATACAAGCCTAGCCATAACAATTCCCTGGCTATTTCTTCCCACATTATTTACTTTCCTGGACCCCTGTCTAGCAGGGCGAATGACGTGATCCCTGGGGTGAATTTCCTTTCTCCCATCCAATCGTCAAGGTTCCTCTTGAAGAGGTCCAAAGAGGCACTCTGCTTGACATGTATGGGCAATCTATTCCAGAGTCTGGGGAGTCTCTGGGTCAGGAACCTATCCCTCCAGCATGTTTTGTTTATTGTGATGACAAGGTTTAGATCCCTGGAGCGTGTAGCTCTGAGGGATTGGGATTTCTTTAAGTGTAGCATGTCCAACACCTCAGGGTTTGACATGGCCTTGTATGTTAAGCAGAGATCGCCTCCGAGTAGACGATATGTGACAGAGTATAGCTGGAGGTTTTTAAGGCGGTCAGCGTAGGGCATCTGCTTTAGGCCTGTGATTCTTTTAGTGAGATATTTCTGAGGCCTTTCCAGTTGTTGCAGATGTCTTGAGAGGTACATACCAAATGGGGCATTGTATTCTATAATGGGTCTAATGAGGGATGAGTACAGTGGGACAATGACCTCCTTTTTTCTGGATGAAAAGCCCTTCGTGATGAGGTGTGCCACATAGAAGAATTTCCTGACTGTTGTGGCGATGTGGTTGTCGAAGGTGAGACCACTGTCCGCCTGTGTCCCTAAGTCTCTTATCACACTTTCTGTGTTTAGTGTACTGCCACCTATATGGTAATTCATGGATACATGTTTTTTCCCAAAGGGGATAACAATACATTTCTTGGCATTGAGCTTGAGCCCATGGCTCTGGCACCAAGCATCTGTTTCTGTAAGGCCCTTTTGTAGAGTATCCACATCATTTGGGGATTCAATAATGGCTCCCAGTTTGCAGTCATCTGCAAACTTTGTTAGCCAGAGTCCCTTAGTGTTGACCTGTACTTCAGAGAAGTAGATGCCAAACAAGAGCGGCCCCAGGACTGAACCCTGAGGTATGCAAATCAGAACATTTGCTAAAGGTTACTGCTTTTAGTACACATTTAACTCATACTGTTGCTACTGTTGTCTCTACCTTCTAGGCTCAGGTTATGGATGAAAATGGTCTATGGATCAATTCACTAACCTGGTTAACAAATGTAATAAACAACTGAACATTCTTCCTGAGAAATCTGTAAAACAAGAACCAATGGCTATAACTGAAACCAGAATGCATGACTGGTTCAAGACTGGGAAAGGAGTGCACAAATCTGTATACTGTTAACTAACTTGTTTACTATATATGCTGAATACATTATGCAAAATGCTGGATTAGATGAATTAGCTGCTGGAATCAAACCTGCCAGCAGAATCAACCTCAAGCACACACATTACACCATTCAAATGGCTTAAAGTAGGGAAGACATTTAGAACCAATTTTTAGAAGGGAGAAAGCATGAAAGATGGCTTGCTGCTCATCAAGAAACATTACGTTACCTTGACCTATTCTTTGCAAACAGATGAGGATGAAGTAAGAAGCAGTAACATTTTATTTTGATGGACTCAAAGATCTCTGCAACATCACAGCAGCCATAAAATTAAGATATTTTTTTCCTGAAAGAAAGATGCATTATATTTCGCTAATATTAAAAAAAACACAGACATAAAATTCTCAACAAAGGTCTGTATACTCAAAGCAAAGTTTCTCCAATACTAACATATGACAGACTGTTTGGTACTACTGCATCTATGTCAGCATACCTCTCAACCTCTTAGAGCAAGAAATCTGGACAAAGCCATAAATTATGGGGGAACAAAGGCCAAAAAATAGGGACAATTCTTAAATATTGTTCCTACAAACTTAAGTTGATACAATAATGGGTTTTGCATTAGCATGAATTTTCTGAAGGGTATGAAGTATAAAACGCAAATGCCTTTCATTATTTTCTGACTTCAATCTTTAATGAATTGCCAAAGATTTGCCAGAAAACTACAATTTTATAAAAATGGATAAAAAATATGAGGCAAAAATCTGGACATTCTGCGAAAAGCTGTACAGATGAGAGGTGTGTGTGTCAGGAAAACAATGCTTCTGAACTGTGCTACTGGAGAAAACTTGAGAATGCAGTGGAATGCAAGCTCAACTCAATTAGCAATTAGGGAAACAAACCAGCCAGCCTGGTGACATACCCTACAACCTAGTTAACAAAAATTATGTTAGTAGCTGGGCTGACTGATGGGTTGGCAGAGGAGGATGTTGGCTTTGAGCCAACTCCATCTCTGACTTTGGTGAAGTATATTGGAGGCTGAGTAGAACACCAAAGGCAGCAGTCAGCCAAGAAGGCCATGCATTGTGGTAATGGCAGCTTCTCGTCTCACATGCAAAGAAGCATGTATGCAAACTTGGGGGAGCAGAGACAGCCCCTGTGGTGATATGGGTGGGCAAGTCACCGCGCGTGTGTGTGTGTGTGTGGGGGGGGGCTCTAGACTTCCCTGGTGGAGATGAAAGAATAAGGGTCTCCACTGTCATGGAATCAGTATCCGTGTTTTAATGCGGAGGCAAAACTGTACAGAAAAAGTAATGCTGGATGGTTCTGCCAAATGTCAAAATGCTACACTGTTTGACAAAGGCAGGCACATTTCTACTGCATAATTCAAGTACAATGCTAAGCATTGACTGACATGAAGTGGTGTTAGTGCTAATAAACACTGCCAGCATACTGACTGCAAGGTGTTTGGGGTATCATAGCTGCTATTTTAAAAATCCCTAGAGATGGTTATCATTTATTTTTTAATAAAGATTGGTTAGGTATATATAAGGAACATCATGGCACTGTTGTTGAAGTTGGGGTACCCTCTGCATAATCGTAGCCTACAAAGATATTTGTTAGAGTATCTAATGTTTTCCCATTGCTGGCATACACACAATTCATTTAGTACTGCTAAACTTTATGAAGTCTAATACCCTTTGCACACAATAGTTTGTTGAGACAACGCTTTCACTCAATGCAGGAAAAAAATTAGAATATATTTTTGTTATGGGGAAGCTACAAGTTAATTAAATGGTTAAGTTCTAGATGTGACTTGAGGTGGTACAGTAACATGCTACAAAATTACAGTTTGAGTTTATTGTAACCTGGCTATGAAGAACTTCATGTTGACAATTTGTTTCTACAACTATACTTTTGAAGGACTTGACTTATACTCATCACTATTTTGTTCAGTGGGTCAGACTTAGTAGAAACATTTTTAATAGGTATAGGACTGGTCTGCACATACCCAGATTTCCTCAAAAGAAAGAAGTGTCTAGATAACTTGGATTTCTGTTCATGCTGCTCATTGTTGATGAGTCCCACCTTCACCTTACTGTTCTCTGCAGATTTCAACTTGCAATGCCCATTAATGTAAACCTGCCTTTAAAAAAACAGCATTTACTAGCAGGAAAAGGGAGTCTTATTCAATGTC
Organism: Protopterus annectens; assembly: GCF_019279795.1. Taxonomy (NCBI): domain Eukaryota; kingdom Metazoa; phylum Chordata; order Ceratodontiformes; family Protopteridae; genus Protopterus; species Protopterus annectens. Next base: position 593,821,126 of record NC_056741.1, read on the forward strand.
TTAACTCGCCTGGAGAAGTGCAAGCAATCCTCATCAAAGTAGGTCTGGACTATACAAATTCCAACCCGTGCCAATCCCCGATGAACACCATAATTAAAGCCAACAGCTACAACCTTTTTTCTCACATTTAGGTGCCATTTGGTCAGAAGTTACACTATCTGCACAGGATTTACAAACATGAGTAATGCCATCCACAAGGTCAGCTACTGCTCGATGCATCACTGAGAAAGACAGCAACACTAAATGCCACTAGCTGCAAAATCAAACATTATGAAAACCCTGGATACACAAATCTTAGCTAGGATGGAAGGCACAGACACTCTCCTTATTCAGTTTCGGGTGGAAAGCCAGTGCAACTGATTATAACACTGATTATGAGAGCGTTTTCATTATGCTCTGTTTTAGTTTAAAGGGTGTATTTAACAGTTACATTATGGGCTTGTTTCCTTGTAAATGGTATCCAATGATTATCTGTGTATGGTATGGTGCTTCAAGATATGTCTTGAACAGAAACACAAGACTTGGGGGTGAATACGTTAGTAACCTGGAACAAGTTGTTTATTATGCTGACAGGTACACACTGATCATTTTAATTCTGGACACATTCACTTCTAAATTATGTGCAGCTCTCACACTTAGAATCACTACCTTCAATTAAACGAAACTGAATTCACATCTTCCATACAGGAAGATTATTCTGTAATTAGTTCCAGCTTTATCTTCCTGATCACCACCTTTAACCACTATTCTTCTGCTCAACTTTGGACTCTGCCTAAAGGTAATCCAGAAGAAACTCAACACTCTACAGAACTGGACTTCCAAGATGAATGCACAGAATCCACATCGACAGGATGACCAAAGCTCTTCCAGTGAAAAAAAACTGAATGCCTTTTTTTTCTAAGTTCCAGTTATCAGTTTGGGTAAAATGTAGTTATTTACTGCCTGGATGCCAGCAAAGAAGAAATGTGGGGAAAGTAAGAGGAAATCAACCTGAAAGGAAGAATAAAAACTCTGCTTGGAAGAAACTTGCAGCTGTTTAGCAAAAAAGCAGCTCAAGTTTCAACTTTGTTATAAGAGATGGTGTCTAGTTACAGCAAAACTAAATCAGGTGTATTCAGAGGTGTTTAAAATAAACACTGATGGGATATACAAATTCAAACAAATGGCTGGAAAAACAAAGTGATATTCAGATGAATTGATTAAACTGCAAAAAAACCCAAGAGGATGAAATGAAAAAAAAGGTTAGCTAAACATGAGGCTTCTCAAGAAGAATAGTTTCAAAAATAGTGGAGTCCGAAGACAAAGAAACTTGAGATTTTCTGCTGTAGCATAAACCCAAAGAAACAGACTATTAATTTTATGAAAGTACAGATAAATGGAATGGAACTCCACGACATAATTTGTAAATTAAGAGAGCTCATCATATGCATGGCTCCAAATCTGTCCATGAGAAAGCAATGAAGACCTACAATGGTAAAGATGCAGTAATTCCAGCAGAAAGAATTACTCCTGACAAAACTGTGGAATAAAGGAAAGTATTAAAAACTGGGGACAGCAGGTAATTTTGTGGAAAATAATTATTCAATATACAGCAGGCACAAAAGAAGCAACTTTAGCCCAGCAATCAAGGAATACTGAGGACAATGTGTGAGATTCAATTTACTGTATTCTGCTTTCTTCAGAATATTTTTCCCTGGAAGATCAAAGACCTTTTTAGATGGAGAATATTGGCCAACAAATAGTGAGCCATCAAGCAGAAGGGGGCTCTGTTTTTCACTTCTCTGTCAATAACAAAGCCCAGAGAGAGAGAAAGACTAGTCAGTGAATTTTTGCTTTGTTACAAAGGAAAATGCTTGAGGCACAGAACAAAAAGCAGAGGAGTTAATTAGAAGAATCAAGAGTACATAGCACTTGAACCAGAGACTTGTGCTTGGGATATGGACAGACATTGAAGAGGACTAGCAACATTGTGAAATCAGTGAATAATAGGGAGATTATAAAGCATCAATCCCATTAGATAAATGAACAGACATGACATGTCGCTTTATAAGAACTGGCTGAAAAAGGCTGGAATTTTGTTGGCTGGTGGATGTCAAGTACATAACCCACATGATCATTAATTTTCAGAAGGCCAATGAAGGCAGTGAAAAAGTAAAATGTTTTCTGTTCTAATATTTGTATAAACATTTCACAATATTTAACTAAGAAATGCACTGAATCCAAGCAGTATGAGATGAGCTGCTACCACTACCATGCATCCGGTGAACGCCCTGGGGGGCTGTGTTAAGACCGAAGGACAGGACTCTTAACTGGTAATGACGGGCTCTCAGCCAGAAGCGTAGGTATCTTTGAGAGCACCTGCTCATTTTGATATGATAGTACTCTTCTTGAACACTGACAGAGCACATCCAATTGTTCTCCTTTAGGAGAGGCAGAATGGACTGAACCATGACCATCTGGAATTTGGAATTCTTTACAAACTGGTTCAGATAACTGAGATCCAAAATGGGTCTCCGGTACCCTGCTTTCTTTGGCACTAAAGAACCATGAGTAAATTTCGGAACATCTCTGGCCTGGATGGACCTATTGGATGACTCTTGTCCAGCAGCTTTTGAACCTCCAGAGCTGCTAACTCCTTCTGAGTGGGAGGAACATCAGGAAGACATTTTATTTTTCATTGGGGAACTTGTAAAATGGGAATGAAATATCCTCTGGATATGATCCTTTGCACTCATGAGTCTTTTGTGCTGGCTATCCAGGCTTTCAGGTGCAAGGAGAAGCACCCTCCAACTGCCGCCAGAAAGGGAACAGCTGGGCAACCCTTCAGGAGAGCTGAAAGATTCAGTCAGAGAAGATCCTTGATTCTGCAGTCCCCTTGTGCAGTGTGGGCAGCATCTTCTATTGTAGCCATTACCCACTCTGCTTCTGGAGGAAGTGTCTTTGCATGACTCTTGGAAAGGTCCTTCAGAATTCTAGAACCACAACATTTTACCACCGCAATGATTCCTAGAAAAGGGTCTGTGGAATAGAAAGGCACATTAGAAGGCAGACAAGGTCTTTCCATCTTTCTCACTGTGGGAAAGTGTCTCTGATGGTTCAAAGATGGATCCATCAAAAGGAGCACTGGTGAAAGATGTCTTCAGCAGCTCTGCAAAATCGCACAACTGCATCCAGGCATGTCAACTAATGGCTATGCCTGAACTGGCTTCCCATGAGGAACCTTCAGCTGCATGAGAGATTAACCTCGTGGATGCATTAGTAATGGATTGCAGGGTGGCCACTCGTGGGGAAAGACTTGTGTTCATCTGTGGACATGGACCCAGGGGTAGAGTTAGAGAGTTCCTTATCCTCTGTAACCTAGAGAAATGTGCCAGGTAATTCAGCAACCATAAGGCAAAGGTCACTGAAGCATACACTCGCTTCCCAAACCTATTCAACACCCCAGACTCCCTATTAGGGGGATGGACAGTGGAGGTCTGTTCAGGCAGCTGCCGCAACCAATCATGGCATCTACAGGGATTTCCTTGGTCCAGTGTCGTCTGTCAGAGAGTGCTCAAAATTTTCTCCTGGCACTTGGGAGCGTTCCACAGAGTCCAGTTCCCTCCATGTCCTGTGGGAGACCACGTCTATAAGCTCATCTGCAAGGGGAGGGAATTAACCCAAGTAGTAGATGATCCAGACCCGAAGGCTTCCAAGAACACAGATTCTTCCCGGGAAGGGGATTGGGAAGACTAACCACCTTTCCGGCGAAGGATCTTTAAGATGTCACCAAACGAGACATCCTCAAGTGGAGACGTAGGGGACCTCTCCCCTTCATCAAAATCAGTGTCTTCTGTGAGGGATTCCTGCTGAGAATCCAATAGCCTCCCTCTTGCACAACTTCTTCCAAGGAACCTCATCAGTGGGGTGTTCTAGAGAGGTGTCAGAAGAATAGGGGAGCTCCCTGTTGGGAACTGCTTGGAAGCTCATATGTCTGGCTGTCCCCGAGTTGTAAAATGAGTAAGCCTCATAGACAGGATCCAAAGAGGGAACAGGGAATGGATCCAAAGGCGCAACATTCAAAAATACTCTGGGGTGAAAGAAAATCCTCTCCTCTACCTTGAAGGCACAAGGACCAGGTGAAGCAGAAGACAGTCTGACAGGAGCAGAAACTCTCGGCACAGATGATCCAGGGCCCTCCCGACTCTCTGCTCAGATAGAAGAGTTGGGGCAGAGCTGTCCAATGCAGAAGTCCCGAGAGGAAGCGACAGCTCTGAAAGCTTCGTAGTCAGAGTCAACCCCTAGGATGAAATGCCAATGCTTCAGCTCCAAGAACCACTGTGCTCAAGAGGAGGAGGAGTGGATTGGATCAAGGAAGTCATAGGAGTGAAAGACAGAAGAAACTTCTGATCCGATGGTTCAACTCTCTGGGATCTCGAATCAGAAGACTCCGAAACAGCACATCAGAGAAGGAGTGATAAGCTGGAAAGAAGTTTACGACTCACTGACCCTATGCGAGACTGAGCCAGCAAAACCACTATCTGGATCTGTATTCTCAGGAATTTTCTCATCATCGTATCCACCTCTGCCTCAGAAAGACTTCATAAGGACCTAACATAGAAAGCAGTGGAAGGTGGGTTGGAAGACTTTTTAAAAGTCTCCTGAAGAAAAGGAGGCCTTAATTTTTGGGGATATACCCGCTCCAAAGAAAATAGCCTATGGAGCCAAGGAGACTTGGCAACAGCAGTTGTTGGATCCAAAGTCCTTCTTTGGAGGCTCAGATGGAAGTCTTGACTTAGGAGACTGTGCAGGTGAGCATTTTCTGTGCTTCCTGCGCTCCTTGGATTTATGAGAGAGAGTCTGAGTCCTTTAAGTTGAAGTAGTAGAAGGAGCAGAAGCTGGAAGCAGGCCTTTTAAAGCAAGTCTGTTCTATCACTAATGGCACTGACATTAAGCGCCACACAAATGGAGCACAAGGTGTCCAAGTGTTCCAGGCCTAGACAGTAGATGCAGTCCCTGTGGGCATCAGAGTTTGGGAACTTATGCCACAGGAAGTGCACTTTTTGAATCTAGTAGGCTTTTCGGCCATACTGTAAAGCCACACACAATACAAGTCTACGAACAAGGGAGAAAAGTTTTTTTTTTTTTTTTTTTTTTTACAGTTATAACTAGAAAAAAAAAATTATACCAACAATGGTAACAGAGGAAGAAAGGTTACCAGCAATGTTAACTAAGATTACCCCCCCCCAAAAAAAAACAAATATATATATATATATATATATATATATATATATATATATATATACATACACACACACACACATATTTGGTAGCTAGAAAACTTAGAAAAGGGGTAAGGTAGATATAAACAACAAGGAAATAACAGTTAAGAAGAAATGTAAGTTTATGCACTCACTAAGCCCACAACAACATGCTTGAGAAATTGCAATTCTGTCCAAACCTGAAAATCAGCAAATGGGATCCAAGGTAAGAGTAGTCAGGGGCATTATGGGTAAGGGAGGAGCTTGAGAGTTGGATACTAGAATTTAAAGACAGTGGCAGTCGGATCTGAGGATCAGATCTGTACCCATTTCATTGAGGAATGGATGAAAATTACAAAATCAGACTGAATGTTTATAAACATCAAACTGAAAGCTATACTGGAAAGCAGCTTTGCGGTGTGCAGTCAGGGGTATTTTAAATGCAAGGTAGAAGGAAATCTTATAAGCGAATGTGCTATATACTAAAGATACTAAAGCAAGAAAGCACATCTTTAGTTTCATACAGAAGACTCTTAGTATATTTGTGTTTTTTGCTGGAACACAAAGGCAAATCTGTTCTATTTTTCCTTAGTTTTGTTCCAACCGTACTTGACAAGCCCCTAGTGGCTCCAATTACAGGTTCCTTCATAGCAAGCCTAAACAACAACTACTGGCCAGTGGACTTCTTAAACTCAAAAATTATGAAAAAGTATGGAAATGGTAGTTCTCTCTTTTTATTTGAAAAGCAAAAAGCATTCACTGGGAGACTAATCTACAGGTGCAAGCCACAACTATAATTTAAAAAGGAATGAAGGATTCTGAAAATTTTAGTTTCTTAAGGAACGTTTTCACTGAAGCAAAAGTCTTGGAAAAAAATTATCTAGGTTCATAGAGACAAGAAGCCTGCTAAACACTACTGTGCCAATGTAAGCCAAGCTAAGCTCTAGAAACAAATACTTAAAGAGTGCAAGTATAGCAGGTCAGAATAATAGCTTTTTTATATCAAAATGATTCCTCTGTCCGTATTACCACAGAATATAAATAAGCTTTAATGCATAGACAAGCAGCAGAGAGTGATGAATTACACTGAGAAGTACAAGGCACAGACAGTGATGCTGGAAGAGACGCATATGGATAGAAATCAGCAGGTAAATTTAAGAAAACAGGTTGGATTATCACGGACAAAAAGGAAGAGAATTACAGTGGCATGCATTTATATTCCACATAAAACTGTTATGGAACTTAAGAGAATTTTTGGAGAAATAACATTTTCAGCAAGGGGGTATTATTTACGAGTAGATACCAGAACCTTATTTGCTATAGTGAGGATGTATAAGATCAAGAAAGGAAATATAACAAGAGGACAGACTTCTAAATTTATGAGAATACTCAGTATGGAAGAGGTGAATTCAGGAGTAAAGAAAAATGTATTATTCTGCAATGTACACTAACTGGGCTATTACTCCACAATGTACAATAACAAGAAGTAATGTACTCACCATAACGTTCGAAGTATGTAGTCCATCTCACCTCACATTCTTACCCGTGGGTTTGGAGCCGAACCTCGGGTCCGACTCTGCCATACTCTAGCTCGAAGTCTTTCAATTGGCTGGATAAGAAGGTATCCCATGCTGCACTGCTCCCTTTCACCAGATCTTGTTTGCTGCAAGCTAATCATTCACTCCTCCACATATAACATATAAAGAAGGAAGAACATACTAACCAGAAAGGAATTTGAAACCATACCTAACCTCTAGGTTCTCCAGGATGGGGGAAGGAGGGGGGTAAGTAAGAATGTGAGGCGAGATGGACTACATACATCAAACGTTGCGGTGAGTACGTAACTTCTTGATGTTATGTAGTCCAATCTCGCCTACATTCTTACCCGTGGGACAGCGCCCCCAGCACCTGAATCCTGGGAGGCTCAGTGGAAAATACTTCTGAGCACTGTGGAACTAAAGGAAGACCTGCCTATGCAGACCAAATCTAACTTGTAGTGAGTAACAAAGGTGAGGAGATGCCCATGTAGCCGCAGCACAAATATCATCCATAGACAACCTGGCAAAAACTGTAGATCTAGACACAGATCAGGTAGAATGAGCCTTCACTCGAAATGGTAAATCCCTGCCACCTGAAGCATAAATGAATGAAATCCAACTGGAAATCCAACTAGACAAGGTGACTTTGGAAACAGGAGACCCAATCCTGTTTTCTGAAAATGAGACAAACAACTGATCCGATTTTCTGAGATCCTTCGTTCTATGTAAATAGAATCGTAATTGTCTGTGCACATCCAGCTGATGAAATCTAAATTCTGCCTTGATCGAAAACTCTGGAAATAATACAGGTAGTTCAATGGATTGGTTTAGATTACTAACGGAAGCCACTTTTGGTAGAAAGGAAGGGTTTGGGTCTGAGAGAAACCCTGTCCTTATGAAAAAGCAAGCATGGTGGCCTAACTGATAAGGCTTGAAGCTCCGAGACACATCTGGCTGAAGTGATGGCTACTAAAAAGATAGTCTTCCAAGTTAAATATTTTAAATCACAAGTGGCTGCAGGCTCAAGGGGGGGGGGGGGTGAAGTGAGACATTGTAGAACAAAATTTAAGTTCCAAAGCACAACTGGTTGAAAAACTGGAGGACAAAGCAGCATAGTGCCCTTCAGGAATGCCTTACAAAGTCTATGTGCCATGAGACTAGACTCATCAGCGACGTGGAAATAGCAGCCAACTGGACTTTAATAGTTGCGGCCGCTGATCCTTGGTTGAAAAGCATGGAGAGGAACTCCAGGACTGACTAAATTGGAGCTGTATAAGGATCAATTTTGTCTTGCATGCACCCAGATGGAAAATCTAGTCAATTTGCTGGAACAGATTTTTCTGGTGGAAGGCTTATGGGAGGAAGAAAGAACATGAACCACTTCCGGCGAAAAATTATGAAGCCTGAGTAATGATGGAAGTGGAGAAGCCAGGCTGTCAACCAGAGGGTCTGGAGAGAGGAATGGAGCTGCCCTGACATACGAGTCAACAAAATCTGGTTGAGGGTCCAGAATACAGGGGGCGTCCACTAGGTAAGGATGGAGAAAGGGGAACCAAATTTGATGAGGCCAGTGTGGAACAATCAGAATCATTTTGCTTCCCAAAGATTGCGCTTTCTGAATAACCTTTGTCAGCAGAGGAACAGGAGGGAAGGCATACAGTAGATCGGAGGGCCAATCGTGAACCAGAGTGTCCCTGGGTGACTCCCCCTGAGGGGGGATTAAGGGTGAAGCAGCTGCTGCATTTGATATTGAAGGGGCTGGCAAATAGGTCACAGCAAGGCTGACCCCACCTGCGGAAAATCTGCTCCGCAACCTGATTGTTCAGGGACCACTCGTGAGGCATCAGAATAGCTCTGCTCAACCTGTCGGCAACCACATTGGACTTCCCCGGAATGTGTGTTGCTAGCAGAAAACGTTGGGAAGCAACTGCCCACTGCCACACTCGCATGGCCTCTCTGCAAAGGGGGTACAACTTGGTTCCTCCCTGTTTGGTTAGATACCATACCACTGACATTCTGTATGGATCACAATTGTCCCGAGAGGAAGAAAGCTCTGAAGTGCTTGCAACGCTATTAGCGCTGCTCTCATCTCCAGGACATTGATATGCAGATGCATCTTGTGTTCCTGCAACGTGCCTTGGACTGTCCTGCCTAGATAATGCCCCACCCAGATAGGGAGGCGTCCATGGTCACTGTGGCAACCAGATAGGACGGAAAGTACAGTTGTGTACCTACCATAAATGTAGATGTTCGAGTGTATTCATTGTTGCAGTCATTACTCTTGGGTTATCCTGCTGGCAGGCTACCCGCAGTCGGCCTGAATTCCAAAGTCTTGGTCCGGCGTCGGTTACTGTCGCCTCTTCCCTGACGTCAGTGCGCCAGGGGACTAAAAGATGCAGCAGATGCCATTTTCTTCAGTTTTTCTTGCCCCAGAGGTCAGGTGCCCCCAAAAGGGTAGGCTAAATAGATTATGCCAAAAAACATGCATGCACTACAGTAAACATTTCCTTCATCTACAAGCAAATACACAACATAGGTTGTATAGAATAGAAAAGTACAGATAAGACCCATAAAATGAAAGGGGGATGGTGGGAGGGCAACCTGGACTGCAACAGTGAATACACACAAACATCTACATTTATGGTAGGTACACAACTGTACTAAGTTCGTGTTTCACTGTTGCAGTCATTACTCTTGGGTTGAATCCCAAAGCTGAGGATGGGTGGCTGGGCTACATAGGATTAGGAGAGGCTATGTGGCCCTGCAGAACTGCAGTGGCAAAGTCTGCTCTGGATTTGGAGTAGAGGGGTAAGTGGTAGTGGTTTGTAAAAGTGTGCACTGAACGCCAAGTTGCAGCCTCTAAGATGTCTTTGGCTGGTGGTACTCTGAGAAAAGCTGCTGAAGTGGCTGCTGCTCTGGTAGAATGTGGCCTAATGCCCTTATGCACTGATTTGCCATGCTGTGAGTAGCAGAAACGAATGCAATGGCCTATCCATGTTGAAATAGTCTGTTTTGAGATGGCCTTTCCTTGTGATCCTGCAGCATATGCCACTAAAAGTTGCTCAGTCTTTCTGAAAGCTTTAGTTCTGTCCAAGTAGATGCATAGCTGTCTGTGTATGTCCAAAGAATGCAGAAGTCTCTCACCCTTGTTCTGTGGGTTTGGATAAAAGGTAGGCAAGTGAATGGTTTGGTTAAGGGCCACACTGGACACCACCTTAGGCATAAATGTAGGGTTCGTCCTCAGAGAAACCCTGTCTGGATGGAAAATGATAAAAGGTTCCACAGCCATGAGTGCCTGCAACTCAAAGACTCGTCTTGCAGAGATTATTGCTAGGAGCAGAGCTGTTTTCCAGGATAAGAATTTAATATCCGCTGTTGAGGCTGGCTCAAAAGGAGGCAGAGTGAGTTTTTCCAAAACATAATTTAGGTCCCATGCAGGTATTAGTGCTCTACTTGGGGGGGTCTTATGTTTTTGGCCCCTCTGAGATACTGTCTTAAAGGATGAGAAAAGATAGGTGGTTCCGTATTGCAATGGGCTGAAATGGCAGAGGCACAAATCTTAATTGATAAGAAGGATAGGCCTTTGTCCAGCATCTCAGTTAAATATTGTAAAATCTGAGGAAAATTTGGCACAAACATGTCAATTCCTTGTTTCTGCTTCCAAGCACAGAATCTCTTCCATTTTTCTGCATAAGATTTTCTGGTACTGGGCCTCCTGGCCTCCAAGATAACATCCATTACAGCTTTGGAGAGTGGAGTGTTCTGAATGGCTACATTATCCGCCATGCTGCCAGATTTAAGGTACTGATATGGCTGTGCAGGATCTGATTGTTTTGTTGGGTCAGTAAGTGGGAAGTTTGAGCCAATGTCCAGGCTGGGCCTTGAGAGAAGTTCTTTAGGATTGGGTACTAGTGCTGGCATGGCCAGTCTGGGGCAATCAGCATCATTTTTGGCTTCTCTGGTCTGACCTTTAGGAGTACCTTGGGGAGGAGAGGCAGTGGAGGAAAGGCATATACTATTAGTTTTTTCCAGCTGAAGGACAGGGCATCCACTTTCCATGCTTGCTTGTGGTAAATCCTTGTGCGGAATTTCTGTAGTTGGCAGTTGTGAGGGGAAGCAAATAGATCTATGTATGGCATCCCCATTTCCTTGTTGTTATGCTGATGACTTGTGGATCCAGTTTCCACTCGTGGGGATCCATGAGGTTTCTGCTTTGTTCGTCTGCCAGAGTATTTATTTTTCCTGGCAGGAATTGTGCTTGCAGGTGAACTTAAGTCAATGCTGTGTCCCACAAAGTCATGGCTTGTCTGCAGAGGGGGAAGGAATGTGTGCCTCCCTGCTTGTTTATGTACCACATAACTGTAGTATTGTCCGTCTATCAGTAGTTGCCCTGGATGAAGTAGATACTTGAAAGCTGTCAGGGCATTCTGAACAGCTAGCATCTCTTTTTAATTGATATGAAGATGCATCTGGCTTGCGGGCCATGTGCCCTGAATACATTTTACTGCCATGTGGGCCCCCTAGGCATAATCTGATGCATCCGTTGTTGTCTGCCTGGCTGTGGGTAAAGTGAATGGCTGTCCCTTGTTGTGGTGACAGGCCTGTGCCCACCATCGAAACTCCTGTTGTAGGCAGGAAATGAGGGTAATTAATGTTTCCAGGCTGTGGCAATGTTGAGTCCAAACACTTTTTAGATACCATTGTAGCTTCCTCATATGCAGTCTGGCATATGGAATTAGCAGGATGCCATGAAGCCCAAAGCCTGCAGATTTTCTTTTGCAGATAACTGGGTCTTTGTTGCCAACATTTTGAAGTAAGAAGTCAGTTGTCTGTTTGTCTGGCGTGAGATAAGCCATCTGGGCAGTTGTATGTAAACATGCACCCAGGAATATTACCTCTTGAGAGGGTACTAGTTTTGATTTCTTTTCGTTTACTGTGTACCCTAGGCAAATTAGTAATCTTTTTACAAACGCCAGATGCTGTAGTAAAATGTCTTTGTTCTCTGCTTGAATAAGGCAGTCGTCCTAGTAAGGATATATTTGAATTCCTCTTTGTCTACAAAATGCAATTACTGGTGCCAGGCATTTGGTGAAGACCCTGGGCGCCATAGATAAGCCAAAGGGCAGTGCAGAGAATTGGTAGTGCATTGAGCCAGCTATGAATCTGAGGTATCGTCTGTAAGACTGTCTGATTGGGACATGCAGGTATGCCTCTTTTAGGTCCAAAGTAACGAGCCAAGCCTTCTTGCCCAGCATGGGCAGTAGCTGCTGCAGAGTCAACATTTTGAATTTTGGAACGTCCAGAAATGTGTTTAGAATGGACAGGTCCAGTATTGGTCTCCAGGCTTTGTCCTTTCTGGGCACCAGGAAAAGTCTTGAGTAAAATCCTTGCCCCTGCTCTTGTTGCGTTACTTGCTGAATGGCCCTCATGTCCATGAGGGATGAAACTTGCTTTTGTGCCTCTGCCCATTGATTGTGTGGCAGGTCTGGCATACCTTTTGCCCTTGGCAGGGTGTGAAAGTGGAACCTGTAGCCCTGAGACACTAAGTTCAAGACCCATTTGTCATGGGTAATCATGTGCCAATTTGGTGAAAAAAAGTGCTAGTTTTCCCCCTAAGGGGGCTGCCAAAAGATAAGTGCTTGGTTCTGGCAGAGGAAAGTCATTGGGACTGTTTCCTGTATGGTTGTGATTTGTCCTCTCCGCTTTTGGAGGTAGAAGCACCCCATTGTTTAGGCCTGTATGAGCCTTGGCGCTGGGGTCTGCCTCTGGGGTGTCTGTATCTGCCTCTTTGTGGCCTGTCTGACACTGGAAAGGACCAATTCTTTGTAGGCCAGTTCCTGCTAAATCTGGGTGGCTGTACCTGTAGGAAATCCTTAACTGTCTGCATGGATTTCGCTTTATCCTCCATTTTCTTCAACACCTCTTCTGCCTTAACACCAAACAAAGTATCATGCTGTAATGGAGCATCCAATAATTTTGCTTTAACATGATCAGGCAGATTCTGTTCCTTTAACCAAGCATGCCATCTAATGACAGAACCCGTAACAGCGGCCCTGCAAGAGGCCTCCAGTGAATCAAAACCACATTGCAACGTATGCTTTCCCACTTGTTCAGCTGCAGTGGAAGCCTTGACCCCTTTCGGATATAGTTTCTGGGTCAGCAGCAGGGTTTTTATATAGAAATTTATGAGAGTCTGGAACCCTGTAGTATCTGTCTGGCTTAGCAGGTGCAGGGGGGTAGAGAGTCAGAAGACAGGCCGGACTCTGAAAATACACCATCTATAATGTCTAAAACAGGTGGAATAGCAAGAGGTCTGTGCTGAGGTAGTAAAAGAAAATCTCTGAGGCTTTTCATAGATTCTGAATAATCTTGGCCCTCCCAGTGAAAACGCTCCCTCATGGTATACAGGGTTTCCTCAAAAGAAAAATCCTCAGGAGGAGAGGCTGAAGGAATAGATTCTTCAGCATCAGAATTCTCATAGGGAGGAAAAAAGTATCCCTGTTCAGAAGAGGAGTCAGAGGAAATTGAAACCTGATCAGAAGAGTCATATTCTGTCTCTTGCCTAGGCCTATTATCAGGAGGGGGATGGGAACCCCTGATCAAAGTAATTGGATCTTCGGACATTTTAAGCATGTTTCTTAGGCATGGAAGTCTGTCCTGAAGAAAGCTGTACTTGTTTCTTTGTCTTTAGAGCTTTTTTAGTCTTTGAAGCTGAGATAGCCTTGACATACAACTGTGTAGGTCTGAAAACACCCTCAGAAGCCGATGCCTGCTCAGTGGCTCCGGATCCATCTCAGGGAATAGTTTCCGAGGCTCCAATACCTTGAGTATCCAGAGGGCTAGTCGGCTCCATGTGGGAGTCGGTAGCGGCCTGCGGCTCTGAGGTAGTGGGCGTCAGGGGCTGCGAAAGCGACTCTGAGAACTGGCGACTGGCCTAGCGGGGTCCTCATCGTCTGTTTTGGACCTTGGATGCCTGTCCTTTTCCTTGCGCTTTTTATAAACTCTGGTCGTCGGCTGTTCTGACGGCATTATATAATTAAACCTTCGGCCAAAGTAATGAAAGGCAAAATCGTACAGACGCTTAATAGTGCGTTGGTTAAATCTAGCACAAAACCGACAGCTAGCAACGTCATGATCAGGGCCTAGGCAAGGAATACAGTAAGAATGAAAATCCTTATGAAATCCTTGCTTCCCACAAGAAATACAATTGTTAACTTTTTCTGACATCGGTCTGGAGCAAGAAAAGTTTCCCCAATGGGGTACTCAGCTTTAATGAAGACTTCGGATCTGAAATTCGATTTTGAAACTCTCAGGAGTCGGCCGACCGGCACTTGCGAACTGCTTTTGCTTCGGGCACCGCGCGGCAAGAAAGACTGAAGAAAATGGCGTCGGCTGCATCTTTTATACCCCTGGTGCACTGACGTCAGGAAAGAGGCGACAGCAACCGATGCCGGACCAAGACTTTGGAATTCAGGCTGACTGCAGGTAGCCTGCCAGAAGGAAAACCCAAGAGTAATGACTGCAACAGTGAAAGACTATGAACACTGAGGGGTTTTCCCGCATCGAGGTTGCTGGTGTGAAGCCACCAGTGTAGATCCTGCTTGCACCTGTCTGATTATTATGAGATGAGAAAGAGGAAGATGTTGCAGGGACCACTGGGCAAAGAGTTGCCATTGAAGGAGCCTAATGTGTAGCCTCACCAAAGGAACCAGCATAATTGTAGCAGCCATCATCCCCAACAATTTGAGGATCAATCTTGCCTTCACTCTTCTCAAAGGGAGTAACGCGTACACCTGCTGTTGTAAACTTTGAATCCTTTCTATTGGTAAACGCCCCCATGAGCATGGTGTCTAATTCGGCGCCTATAAAGGTGACACTGCGAGGGCAAAAAGGGAGACTTTTCCCAATTTAGAGTGATGCCTAATTGTTGACACAGTTTGATCGTGGCGTCTCTGGTTTGTAGGAGTAGATGCCTGGTGGTGGCAGAAAGGAGCCAGTCATCCAGGTACGGAAACACTTGGAATCTCTGACGTCTCAAGTGAGCCGTTACCACTGCCATGCATTTGGTGAACACCCTCGGGGCTGTGGTGAGACCAAAGGGCAGGGTGCGAAATTGAACATGACTGGCTCCCAGCCGGAAGCGTAGATGACTTCTGGATGCCCTGTCCATCTTTATATGGTAGTAAGCATCCTTGAGGTTGATGGAGCACATCCACACTTCTTTTCCCAACAAAGGGAGAATAGATTGCAAAGTGACCATTCGAAACTTGGACTTCTGTACATGGGTGTTCAATCTGCTGAGATCCAAAATGGGTCTCGGGTCCCCTGCCCTTTTCAGAACCAAAAAGAATCTGGAGTAAGTCCCTAATCCGATCTGGTCTGAGGGGACAGGTTGGATGGCTCTGTTTTCTAGCAGCTTTAAAACCTCTGAAGCTGCGGAATCCCTTTGGATTAGGTGGAACATCTGGGATTTTTTTGATCAAAGGGGGAGCTGAAGAGAAGGGAATGCGATATCCTCTGGAAACTATTTTTAATACCCATTGGTTCCGAGTCATACTTTGCCAGTCCTCTGGGTATAGTGAAATGCGATCCCCGACTGGCTCCGGAAATGCACAGTCGGGCCTCCCATCAGGAGCGCTGGTAGGGAGAACCACAAAAGGAATCGCAGTCTCCCTGGTTACGCGGGCCTCCTCTGCCCCTTGGGTAGCATCTACCAGAATTACCACCCGCTCCCCTGCCTCTGGAAGGAGACTCACCTTGTGCGTCATGAAAAAACCACTGCGATTTTTTGAACCACATCTTCCCACCCTCTTGGGTCTTGGAATAAGGCCTACGGGGTAGGGAAAAATGGACTCCCACAGCAGACAGAGTTTTTCCCTCTTGCTCGCACCTAGTGAGAATGTCCTTCACCTTGGTTCCGGATAAGGAGGAACCATCAAACGGGGCATTGGTGAATGTAGACTTGAAGGCCTCCACGAAATTACAGAGGCGTTTCCTAAGAGCAACACCTGAACTTGCTGCCCTACCCACTCCTTCGGCTGCGTAAGAGATCAGCCTCATGGAGGAGTTAGCAATAGAGTTGAGGGTAGACATCTGAGCACTGACCTTCTGAGCTACTGCATCAGAAACGTTACCCTGTAGAGTATCTTCAAGCTCTTTCAGGAGATCTCTTTGGAGCCGTGTAAAATGCGATAACTAATTCAGCGACTGCAGTGTAAAGGCCGCTGAAGAAAACATACGCTTCCCGTACCGGTCCATGGTCCTAGACTCCTTGTTAGGAGGATGGATGGTAGACGAAGTCTCAGCCAGTTCCTTCTTGGTGGTCGCTGCCACCACCATGGCATCTGCAGGAACTCCCTTGGATAGAAACTCTGTCAGAGGGGGAGGACAAGAATTTGTTGGGTCTCCTGGGGACTGGTTCCACAGAGTCAGGGGTTTCCCACACCCTTCGACAAAGATCTAAAAGCTCGAAGGGTGGAGACACCCAGGAGGAGTAGGGCTGAGCCCCAAAGGCCTTCAGGAACACAGACTCCTCCTTGGAGGAAGCTGTGGAGGGCCAGTCACCCCTCTGCTTCAAAATTTCCAGGATGTCAGAGAAAGAGGCATCCTCAGAGGATGACTTGGGGGACCCCTCCGATTCCTCAAAGTCGGTGTCTGACATGAGGGACTCATCTTGGGAGTCAATGTGCTTCCTCTTGCACGTTCTTTTTCTGGGTGGCTCCTCAGGCAAAAACACTGAGGGGCCCTCAGAAATATGGGGATCACTCATGAGGGTATCCTGAGGCCTTGGGTTCTCCACTATCGAAAGATAGAGGGCAATCAGAGACCCGAGCTGGAGGGGCCAGAGTGTCAACGCCGAATGATGTCGCTGAGGACCTGGCAAGTGTGCTCCGCACAGCCTCAAAAACTGGTCCCCCCGACTCCGAAAATCGACCAACCATGGAAGACCTCGGAGCAGAAGGGATAAGGTCCGAAGCAGGGGTCAGACTTCCCCACGCCGAAGCACCGAGCAGGAGGCTAGGAGCAGAAAAGCGACCCAAGGCCTTCCCCTCGGGTCCAACTGAGGAACCATGAGTTCTGGACCCAGTGGACAGAGCAAACGGGGTTGGAGCTGAAGCTAGCGCCGATAAGCCAGGATGGGCCATCGGAGCCAACCTAGGGACAACCAGATGGTGCCGACCACTCCGGCTCCGAAAGAGGAGATTCGATCGGAGGAAGTATCAACACTGGTTGGGTGACAGGCTCTGGAGCCGACTGGGCTAGAGCCGAAAAACATTTTGCCAGTATCGGTGACTGGAGCAGTCTCTGCAACACTATCTACATCCACATCTGAAAGAGTCCTGGAGGACCTAGAAGATAAGGAAGGAGAACTACGAGGAGGAGAGACTGGCCTAAAATTTGGGGACAGACTCCGAACTAGCACCTCCGCAATCGGCTCCGAGGGACTCTGAGCCGAAGCAGATTCAGTCAATATACTAACTTCCTGCGGCTCCGAAGACAGTGGAGCCGAGGATGCCATAGTAGATTTCACTACTTTCTCCGGAGGTTCCGAGGATACAGATGGAGCCGGAGAACACTTTTTAGCCTTAGAAGCTTTAGCCTTACAGGGAGAGGGCTTGAAGCTAGAAGCCCTTCCCAAATCCTCCTGGAAGGAGAGTTTCAAAAGTCCATTCAAAATTAGTTTGTTCTTCATCTCCTGAAGAACACGCGGGCTAAATGCATGGCAAAAAGTACAACATTCCGGGAGGTGAAAAGCCCCCAGACAATAAACACAGACGGAGTGTACATCAGTGATAGACATCTTATAACCACATTTAGTACACTTCTTAGAGCCCGAGGGCTTATGCTCTTTAGTATCCTTAGACATAATGAGAGAAACACCAACTGTTAATAACGATCGACCATTAATATATAAAGTGCGGGAACTAAGCAAAACCAACAGACAAATACACATGACCTCTAACTTAATCGGTTTCAACAGGAATACAAGGAAAGTCTAGGTCCTCTAATTTAAACGGTCCTAGACCGAGGGATAGGAACCTACTAACACTAACAAGCAACACCGAAGAAGGGGCGGACTAGGTCCTCTAACTGAAACGGGTCTAGCCCGTAGGGGAAACAGTTAGCGGGACACCACAAAGACAATAACAACAGAAAAAATTTTATCGAGTATTAGACCAGTACATACACACAACACACAGCTATAAAAATAGCTTTTTTTGAAGCAAAAAACTGTCAAAGGCAAAAGTGATACTTAACCAAAGCCAAGAGTGAGACCAATTCCGAGCTATACGAGTGGCAAACGAGATCTGGAGAAAGGGAGCAGTGCAGCATGGGATACCTTCTTAGCCCAGCCAATTGAAAGACTTCGAGCTAGAGTATGGCCGAGCCGGAGCAGAGGTTCGGCTCCGAACCCACGGGTAAGAATGTAGGCAAGATTGGACTATATAACATCTGGGCTAGACTGGATATAACTGGATTTCATAGGAAGATGCGTTTTAATTGAAAGCCTTGAAACAACCATTTCAGATGATGCATCATATGCTGGCACTTCTCTACTTATCTATTAAACAGAAAGGAATTTAAGGAATGGATAGTGGAAACAATTCAAGGGTTACAGAAAACAGAATTTTCTTAAGGGATATCTACTGAAAGGCATAAAACGAAAACAGACTAAAACACGGTAGAAATTAAGAGTATTAGGGAATAATGGGAATAATTTAGAGTGGATGACAAATGTTAAAGTACTGTACACTAAGGGAGGTCTGACAGAACAAGAGGAGGAGCAAGTACAGAGTGCAAGGTGTTATAGGGAAAATAAGGTAGTACCTTGGACAATATGCATGAACTTGGAAAGACTGCTGTTAAGCAACTATTTTTGACATCTGCAGAGCACAATGTATAGCACAATGACTTAAATGAAATAAAGCAGAAAGGGTTGCTGCTAAACTATGGAAGCCTACAACAAGAAAAATACCTAGAGAAATTTGCATATTTGTATAAAGCAGAGGAATAATGTAATGAACATATTTACAGAAGACTTACTGTTATTTCATATTTACAGGAACTGGCAAAGAAAATAAGACAAATTCAAGAACACCACCGGTATGGTAATCAATAAAAGTTAGCTTTATTCACAGATGATACTGTTTTGCACTTGATAAACTCAAAAAGACTTTTTGGTGTTGCGGAACACCCTGAGGCAGTTTTAAAGACTTTTCAGGACCTAAAATAAAAGAAGAGTAAAACAAAAGGGTACAGTAATAAACTACAAACCAACACATGACTTAGTTGAGCAACACTTATTTATGGGGGACATAAGATCTGGGTATACAAATTAAGAAAGATTATTTTATGGCATTGAAGGATACATGGGAAGAGACTAAACAAATAATACAAATATTGAAAAGTCAGAAAATCTTTTCTGGACATTGAGGGCAAAATACAAGAAATAAAATAATTTTAGTCCATTTAATTTTAAACACAGATCAGATACTAACAACCACAGGAGAAATCGTGGAGAATTTAGGAAGGAGAGAGGGCAAGAGTTAAGTAGGACAAACTGATTCTCCTCATATAAAAAAGTTATGTACCTACCATAACATTCCATGTTAGTTGTCCATCTCGCCTTCCTTCTTGATGTTTGGGTTTGGAGCTGATCCTCTGCTCTGACTCGGCCTACTTCTATAGCTCGAGAGCTATTTACTGGCTCAAGGCTAACTCTTATCCCAGAATGCCCAGCATCAGCTACCCAGATCTCGTTTGTGATAGAGCACACTAGACAAATAAAGTAACCAGTAACCTAGAACTGATTTACCAAAATAACAATCAGAGTAAACTGTCATAAAATTACCTGGCATGTGAACCAAGAAAAAGAAAATCAGCCAGTGAAACCATAGTGAACTCTTCTCAATCCTCCAAGAAGGGGGAAGGGGGGGGGGTCGTAAGAAGGAAGGCGAGATGAAGGACAACTAACATGGAACGTTATGGTAGGTATATAATTAGAAGTTATGTACATACCATAACTTTCCAAGTTAGTTGCCTTCTTCTCGCCTTCTTTCTTGCAGGATGGGTTCGGAGCCGAGAAAATAGCTCTCGAGCTTTAGTATTCGGCCGAGTCGGAGCCGAGGTTCGGCTCCGAACCCATCCAGCAAGAATGAAGGCGAGATTGACAACTTAACATCTTTTTGTTAAGTTGTCCCATCTCACCTTCGTTCTTGCTGTTTGGGACAGCGTCCCTAGCACCTAAAGACCCCAGGTGGCTCATTGGAACAGACTCTTCAGATCAGTGGAACCAAAGGAAATCCTGCTCCGGGAGACCACATCCACTTTGTAATGAGAGATAAAGGTATGAGGGTTTGCCCAAGTAGCAGCTGCACAAACTGAGTCTATGGGCAATTTAGACTGAAAGGCTACAGACGTGGCTAATGCTCTAGTAGAATGACCTTTCGGTTTTGCTGGTAGATGTTTATGCATTAACTGATAAATAAAGGCAATGGTGTCAGATAACCATTTGGATAAGGTCACCTTAGAAATTGGAAGGCCTTGCTTACTGTGAGCATAGGAGAGAAATAATTGGTCTGCCTTTAGCTCTTTGGTCCTACGGAGGTAAAAACTTAATTGTCTGTGCACATCCACTTGGTGAATACCGTATTCTGTCTTGTTGCTATAATTGGGAAAGAAGACAGGGAGACTGATGGATTGATTTAAATTGTTTTCTGAACAGACATTTGGTATGAAGGATGGGTTGGTTCTCAGAGAAACTATCGTTGTGAAACACCATATATGGAGGACGAACACAGAGTGCTTGGAATTCTGAAACATGTCTAGCTGAGGTAATAGCAACCAGAAAAAGTGTTTTCCAAGAAAGAAATTTTAAGGGACATGAAGCTGCTGGTTCAAAAGGAGGCAGAATCAAAGAAGTCAAAACTAAATTGAGATCCCAAGGAGGAGGTGGATCCCTCACTGAGGATCTAAGAAGAGATGTTCCTCTCATGAAGGCTTTGCAGAGCTTATGAGACATTATGCTAGAATAAAGAATTCCAATATGAAAATTAGATTTGGCTGCCAGTTGTACCCTGACGGTAGCAGCAGACGCACCCAACTGAAAAAGCTCTGCTAGAAATTCTAGAATTTGATGGACTGGGACTGAAAAGGGGTCTAAATTTATAGATTCTACCCAGTAAGAAAAATCTTTTCCATTTGTTAGCATAAGTCTTTCTCATAGTTGACTTATGGGAGGATAGAATAATATCGCGAACTGCTGGGGAGATATTTGGAAGCCTGACTAAGGTAGGAAGTGGAGAAACCAAGCTGTGAGATTGAGAGTCTGAAGGGATTGGTGCAACCCGCCTGACTGATGAATCAACAGATCTAGCACTGGGTCCAGAACCCAAGGCTGGTCTAGAAGGTGAAGGTGCAGGAACGGAAACTTTATCTGTCGAGGGCAATGAGGATCATTTTGCAACCCAACGATTTTGTTTTTTGTACGAGTCTTGGAATTAGGGGAAAAGGGGGAAATGCATAAAGGAGTCCCTGAGGCCAATCGTGGACTACAGCGTCCCTTGGAGTTTGACCTGGAGGAGGAAGCAGGGAGAAGCAGCTGCTGCATTTGTTGTTGAGGGGGGTGGCAAATAGATCACAGCATGGCTGGCCCCATTTGCGGAAGATAAGGTCCGCAACTTCCTGATTCAGAGACCATTCGTGAGGCATGAGGATAGCCCTGCTGAGCCTGTCCACTATTACATTGGATTTCCCAGGGATGTGCGTTGTGGTCAGAAAACGTTGGGAGGAAATCACCCACTGCCATAGCCCGAGGGGCTTCTTGACACAAGGGGTAGGACCTGGTCCCGCCCTGCTTGTTGATGTACCACACAACTGACATGTCTGTTTGGATCACAATAGTCCCGGAAGGAAGAGTGCTTGCAATGCTAGTAGCGGCGCTCTCATCTCTAGGACAGTGAAATGCAGATGGTACTTGTGAGGTT
This sequence comes from Protopterus annectens, assembly GCF_019279795.1. Lineage (NCBI taxonomy): Eukaryota > Metazoa > Chordata > Ceratodontiformes > Protopteridae > Protopterus > Protopterus annectens. Next base: position 593,842,891 of record NC_056741.1, read on the forward strand.
GCCACATGCTTTGGACTGTCCTGCCTGGATAATCCCCCCCCCCTCCCGCCTATCAAGGAGGTGTCCGTGGTCACTGTGACTACTGGATGGGGTTGAATGAAAGGTCTGCCCTGAGTCACCAGTGGGGAGACCATCCACCAAGAGAGGTGTCTTCTGCATGTTTCTGCAATCAGGATCAGGTGAGAAATGGGTAGTTCCTGGAAGGACCACTGCGTGAAGAGAAGCCACTGAAGGACTCTCATGTGGTAATGCGCTAATGGTACAAGAAGAATGGCAGCTGCCATGGAGCCTAGAGATTGCAGGACATGTCGGACTTGGACCTTTCTACTCTGCATTAGATACGACACTTTTTTGAGAATAGAGAAAACTCTTTCCTGAGGTAACCTTGCAAACATATGTTTTGTGTTCAATTCTGCTCCTACATATGTAACAGATTGACAGGGCAACAAGGCAGATTTTTCGAAATTTACTGTAATGCCTAGTTGGGTGCAGGTTGATATTGTACAATCCCGTGACTCTAAGAGTTGATGCCTGGTGGTAGCAGTTAGGAGCCAGTCATCTAGATAGGGAAACACCTTGAATCCTTGACATCTCAGGTGAGCCGTGACCTACTGCCATACATTCGGTGAACACCCTGGGGGCTGTGGTGAGACCAAAGGGCAGAGCTCTGAACTGATAATGACTGGCCCCTACCCAGAAGCGAAGAAATCTCCTGGAGCGTCTGTCCATTCTGATATGGAAGTACACGTTCTGAAGATCTATGGAGCACATCCAGTTGTCCTGACCCAGAAAGGGGAGAATAGACTGCAGTATTACCATCCAGAACTTTTCTTTTTGTACAGATTTGTTCAATCTGCTGAGATCCAGTATTGGTCTCCAGTCCTCCCCTGTCTTTTTTGGTACTAAAAAGAGAGTCTTGAGTAAGTTCCAGCTCCTAGTTGGTCTGCGGGGACTTCCTGAATGGCTCTTTTTCTAGCAGTTTTGAAACTTGAATAACTGCTTGATCCCTTAGACTGGGTTGGACATCTGGGATGGACTTTTTTGACTTTAGAGGGAGTTGATGAAAGGGGATTTTGTAACCTGCGGATATGATAGATAGTACCCATCTGTCTCGTTATATTTTGCCAGGCTTTTGGGTACAGGGAAAGTCTTCCCCAGACTGCCTCCAGAGGTGAGCAGTCGGGCAACCCGTCCGGGATGCTGGAAGGGTTCGGCAGAAAAAGTTTCTCGGTCACCCTGATTTTGCGGTCCTCCTCTGCCAAGAGGGCGGTGTCTGCCATTGTTGTCCCCCCCCCCCCCCTGTCCCAGGGGGAAAAAAATCACCATGTGCGTCAGGCAAGGGTCCCTCGGACTTCCGAAACCATATCTTTCCACCCTTCTGACCTTTGGAATAAGGTCTGTTAGGAGTGGAAAAACGGACTCTCACGGCAGAGAGAGTCTTGCCTTCCTGCTCGCACCTGGTAAGAGTGTCTTTCACATGAGGCCCAAAAAGAGAGGAACCATCAAAGAGTATTTGTGAAGGACGCCCGAAAGGGTTCTGCAAATTGACACAGCCGCAGCCAAGCATGTCTCCCGAGAGCCACTCCTGTGCCTGCGGGCTCTGCTCGCTCCATCTGCTGCATAGGAAATCAGCTTCACTGAGGAGTTGACTATAGAATTAAGTCGCAAGCTGGGAAGCTATTTTAGCTGATGCTCCCTCAGCTGTAGGATCTTGTAGGGTATCTCCAAGCTCTTTTAGGAGATCCCTTTGAAGTTGTGTAAAATGAGAGAGATAATTCAGGGACCTCATTGAGAAGGTCGCCGAGGAAAATATTCGCTTTCCATATCTGCCCATCGTCCTAGACTCTTTGGTGGATGGACAGACGAAGAAGTTTCTGCTAACTCTCTCCTGGTGGCTGCTGCTACCACCATGGCATCAACTGGCACACCTTTAGAGAGAGAAATGGTTTGTCCTGGGGGGCTGCTATAAACTTATTTGGTCTCCTCGGAGTAAGTTCCACAGAATCCAGAGCTGACCAAGCCTTTCGAGCTACTACAGACATGAGTGGATCGAAAGGTGGAGACCCCAAGGAGGTGGAAGGTCGGGAACCTAATGCCTCCAGGTATACAGACTGTTCCTTGGTGGGGGCTAGGGAAGACCAGCCACCCCTCTGCCTAAGCATTTCAAAGATGTCCAAAAAGGAAACCTCTTCAGAGAGGGACCTGGGGGACCCTTCAGATTCATCCAGGTCTGTATCTGAGGTGACAGGCTCAGGGGAATCTAGGTGCTTCCTCTTGCACCACTTCTTCTGAGGAGGCTCCTCTGAGTGATCAGGGGAAGGCCTCAGAAGAAGAGGTTCACCCAATGGGGTGTCCTGGGGCATAGGTTCCCTACGCTTCTGGGCCGGAGGAGCAGAGGTTGGCACAGGCACCACAAGACAAGGAGCCGATGGGGCTGATAGTAGGGCTGCTTCAGGGGACAGCACACTGCATGACCTCGAAGGCGTCACGATCCAGAGGCAAAAAAAGCTCAGGCTCCGAAGAGAACGGAGTCCTTCTCCGCGTCGAGGGCGAAGGCTCCGAGGCCGATGTGGGAGCCGAGCTAGCCTGTGCCGATGCTCCGAGAGGGAGAGCGGGGTTGGACAATGGACCGATGCCACTTCCCCCCTCGGAGCTGATGAGAGCGCTTCGGCGCCCAGATCCTTCGATGGACGGAACCAATCGAGGTGACTGGAGAGAAGTCAGAACCGAAGAGGAGGTGATCGGCACTGTCAGTTCTACTATCAGCGCATCCATGGTCTCTGGCTCCCAACTATGTGTAGTCGGAGGATTAGAGATGGAGGCGGATGGAGCCGTAACCTGCTGAGGTGGACTGGAAAGTAATTTCACAAGGGCCTGTGATTTAAGCAACCTGCTGACTACTCTTCTCCACGCCTTGATCTGATAACCTGGAGGATCGAGAGGAGTGGGACAAAGAGCAATGACTGCGTTCACTTCCTAATAAGGGTGACTGTGGCACCGAGCGGATCGGCTTCAATGAAGGAGACATTGCTAGCTTGTGGCTCCGAGACGGCTCTGAGGTGGCAAATGGAGCCGAGGGAGGAGATGACTTGTCAATGCTAGTCAGCACCAACAAACTTGGTTCTTCAAGCCCAGGAGTCAGTTCTGAGGATGGAGCCGACGGCTTGACAGACAGAGGATTTCAATGGCTGAGAACCTTTAGCCGGGGAATCCTGCGGTTTCAATAATCCTCGAAGGATTAATTTGTTTTTGTGCTTCTGCAGGACCCTTGGACTAAATGCATGACAGGCAGAGCAGGAGCCCTGTAGGTGCACAGCCCCTAAACAATAAACACAGCTAGTGTGCCCATCTGTCAGAGACATTTTCTGACAGCATGAGTCACACTTTTTGAAGCCAGAAACTTTGGCCTCTTTAGACATGTTACACTACTATACTAAAAAAGTTTTTTTTTTTTTTTTTTTTTTTTTTTTTTACAGTAAAGGAACAGAAAGGAGAGCCTCTAATTTAAACGGCTGTCCTAAGGGGGGGGGGGGGGACTCCCTAACTTAAATGAGTTCAGGGGAAACAGAAGGCCTGCGAGATATGGAGCGACAGCCAACAAAGCTACAACACACACAAGAAAGGTGATAAGGGACAAAGAACTATATCTAGACAAAAACTTGACAAATTTTTAAGAACAAACAATTATAATTATAGAAAAAAACTATACTAATCCTGAGCCAGTAACGAAGCAACCTTGCAGCTTAAGCGGCAAACGAGATCTGGGTAGCTGACGCTGGGCATTCTGGCATAAGGGTTAGCCTCGAGCCAGTAAATAGCTCTCGAACTATAGAAGTAGGCAGAGTCAGAGCAGAGGATCGGCTCCGAACCCAAACAGCAAGAACGAAGGCAAGATGGGACAACTTATCCATGTGTTTTGCAATCGCCTGATCTGAAGAGATGCTTTACAGCTGGCAGCTACAATCGTGGATAATTTAGGAAGGAAAGAGGGCAAGAGTTAAGTGGGACAAACTGATTCTCCTCATAGAACAATGCATTTTGCAATCGCCTGATCTGAACAGATGCTTTACAGCTCGCAGCTACGGGTCCACACACATAACCCAAACAGACTGTTATAATTCAAAGTGGAAAGGGATGACAATGAAATGGGGAGAAAGAGATAAAAGAACTGGAGGTAGGATCTTTAAGAAATGGGAAGGAGCCAACTACATAGAAATAAATGTAATTTCTGGTAACAATACAAGAACAATTCTTATGAAGAGAAGCATAGTTTAAGGGAAGGCAGCATTTTATAAATTGTTTAATTCAACTACTGACATGAATGGCAACTGTTAAAAAACATTTATGTATTATGCATGGAAATGAGAAAGAAACCAAACCACAGCAATCATTATTACATGTGTACCTATATCTACTATGCAAGAATTTAAGGAAGGTGTTTAAAATCTACGGAGCTGATTTCTTATCAAAAGGTTGATGGCCAAGAGCAAAAGAACTAGAATGTTTTGCCTGTCATGTCCGCCTTAGTAGCACTGGGCCACTATTCATGCTGGACCCACAATACACAACTCCAGCTGAAGTGGACTAGCTTAAATACCCTAAAGTAACACTAAACTCTCACTTTTCTGCAAACCTCCTGGTGAGGAACATAAGAGAAAGCATCACCATGTACTCTTCAAGGTTTCTGGTCTTCTTACACATGAAGCAGTGACAGCCACTGGTATCAAACTCCTTACCCCTTAACCGAAGTATAACCACTTGATAATCCACCTACTTCTTGTAAATGTCAATAAGATTGGCTGGTTCATTACACTGCCTAGTCCCTTGGAATACTAAAATATCTTGCTAAGGGTGCCCCATGGCTACCTGTATCTGCCACAGCACTGCTAATGCTATCTTCCCTCACCTTTATGTTTCTGTACACATTGACTATACCTCTCTGCTTGCAAACAGGTCTCAAAACACATCTATAATCATGTAGATAAGGGGACCATGGGGTCCTCGACTTTAGATAAACATACTTCAAAACTGCTACTGTCAAAGCCTTCAGCAAAGCAGCCCAAGCTACCTGGAATCAACAAGTATATACTTGAAACCCCAATAACTACAGGGGATTTGGGATCAAACTTGTACATCTCTTCAACAGTGAGCATTCACTTAAATGATTTTTAGACAATGGTTAAGCACTCAGTATCCTAAGATTAGTAATACCCTTCTGGCTTGAACCACTAATGCAAAAAGATAGCACATTTAAATAATCTTTTTTAATTTACCAACACACAAAAGCTCTATAACAGAAAAAAAAACACTCTACAAGAATGGGCATTCACAAATGCATCCAAAAAAGTGATATTCCAAGTCAAAATCAACATCTGAATTCAGAAAATTCACTAAAGAAAAGCACCTGCCCCGCAACATGGAGGTCTGCACCTGCCTCCAAACATACCCATCCACATTAAATGTACTACCAGGTAAAGCAGAAATCCCCAAAACACTACAGTATCCTTCTTTAAATACAAACCACAGGAATCCCACATTGACTGATCATCAGTTATGCATCATATTTAAGACTGGCATTCATGTATAAATGTACATATTGCTCTGATCATGTACAAATTTTTCTGTAAATACATTCCTTGTGCCTGCTTGGCACTGTACATACTTTCTCCTGCAACTAAATTCTGCTTTTAATATGTTACCACAATTTACTAGTCAACATGAAGATCTTAGTGTGTAGATGCTTAAAATATTTACCTTTTAGGCCAGGGTCGTTTTTACACGGTCAACAAACTATAAATAAATGAGATAAAATGAACTGACAGGCACAAAAGGTAGTAAGGTTAATTTATTACTTATAACACGCAAAACCCAAGCTGGAGCAACTGACTATTTAGTGGGTCTTCAAAAACAAACTATATTTAAAAAGTTTATTCAACTGGTAAACGGGTTGAAATTGCAGGGGTGTATTTCTCCAGGGAAATAAGCTTAACATGTTATAAAAAAATGCATTAGATTTTAAGAAACAGAAACATTTTATATAATTATACAGAAAAATGAAAACCTTGATCCACATACAAAAGCAAGACTTGAATTCAACCTTTGGACTTCTGCCCCACTAGAAACAGGTCATTAAGAATCACCTCAAAATCACCCTCCCATGCCAGGGAAGTAAAGAGAAAACTTCAAATTCTGCTGTAAGATTTTTCCTTGTTGTGTAAGCAACTTATTGCTGAAAGAAAATAAGAGTTCTGCCACTGACATCTGAATTAGGGTGAACTATGGGTGGCCTATGCTTTAAAATCAGCTATAAAAATAACATTTGGCCTTTTCTCTTTTTACTTCTAATACAAGTCTTTATACAAGAAAAATCACTGTAAATGTACAAAGAAGGCACAGAGTTCAATGTACTGAAAATATTGCTGCAAACATCAAAGGATAAGAAAGTCTGGAAGAGAACAGTGTGAAATGTTTACTCACATACAAGAAAAACTACTACTTTACTATGCCCAGAAATATTTTCTTGTCCAGTTACTAATCAAAAAAGACTTATTTTTTATTGCTTAGTAAATCTGTGTTCTGTGATCCAGATTGTAAATGGCTTGTAGAACTCAGTTCAACTTGAAAGTCTCTCTCTTGACAACTGTTGCCAGTCTACATACCTGATATGTTTACATGCTTATGTAGAATAACATAATTTTTTTTAAACTAACTGTCCCTGAGTAAAGGCCAGAATGAAAAGCTTTTCAGTCTCGGATGTATCATCATTTACTTTAAATTTGTGTTGAAGTCCCCTAGGAAAGAAAATCTATGGACTTTGTCACCAAAACCAGATAATTTAACTGTAAACCAAGACTAAGGATAGGAAGTAAGAACGGGAGCTCCTGTATCAGAGATCTGCCACGTCAGGCAAATGAACTGTTCACTAAAGAAGATAGTAAAGAAAGGTAGTAGACAACTGGCTGTGATTTCTGGTTTGCAGATTCTTCAGGTGTAAAAGGATTGTATTTTTTCAATGACATACAAGAAAGGATGACTACCAGGATTAGTGAACATAGAAAATCCTAGAACGTTAAGTATATTTGCATGAGTAACTCACAAAAACAGCAGATGTTCAAAGTACAGAAATCTCTGCTGCAGTATGAATCCTTATCAACATGAATTTGCCAAAGATGGATGCCTGTCTTTCCGATCCGACTTCCATACCTTTCTGGGCAACCCCAGCAAGCTATGCTTCACCTACTCCTGAAAGGATAGGTTTGAGGCTGAGAGAAGCTAGCGTCATTTTAGTGTACTTTAACTAGGAGCACTCAAAACCCTATGTTCTTTCATCTGTAGTCTAAGAGGACCTGTTTCTAACAAGATCACAAGAACATGACCAAAAACCTTTAGAGTTCCATTTTTCTGGGGAAAATACCAGTAAATCCTAAATCTGGAAAGTCTGCATACTGGAAAATTAGAAGTTATGTACCTACCATAACGTTCCATGTTAGTTGTCTTCTCTCGCCTTCTTTCTTGCTGGATGGGTTCGGAGCCGATCCTCGGCTCCGACTCGGCACTTTCTTAGCTTGAGAACTCCTTTTACCAGCTCGAGGCAACCCTATATCCCATGATGCAAGGCGGGACTACCTCAGATCTCGTTTGGTAGCTAACCTACCCTGCTAAAGAGTAACCTAGTAGAACTAGGAAACAAAAATTCCTAACAAAGGATTCTTCTAATGAAGACTCAGGAGGGAACAACCTGAGAAGAGGAAACTTCTCCAAGATCTGTCCAGGCCAGGGGGAAGGAGGGAGGGCGAAGAAAGAAGAGAAGACAACTAACATGGAACGTTATGGTAGGTACATAACTTCTAAATGTTAAGTTGTCAATCTCGCCTTCATTCTTGCTGGATGGGACCGCGTCCCTAGCACCTGTATCCCGGGTGGCTCAATGGAACAGACTCTTGAGAACTGTGGAACCAAAACTGGCCCTGTCTCTGGAGGCCAAATCTAACTTGTAATGAGAGACAAAGGTATGAGGAGTGGCCCAAGTAGCTGCTGCACAAATGGTATCAATGGGTAGTCTATCCTGAAAGGCTGCAGAAGTGGATAGACTCCTGGTTGAGTGTGCTTTCGGTTTAGAAGGTAGTTGCTTGCCTCTAAGCGAATAAACATAAGAAATGGTGGAAGACAACCATCTGGATAAGGTCACTTTAGAAACTGGGAGACCTTTCCTGTTTTCTGCATAGGAGACAAATAATTGGTCCGATTTCCTGAATTGTTTAGTTCTATGCAAATAGTACCTGAGCTGACGATGGACATCCAAAAAATGTAGCTTTTGTTCAGCTCTGTCAGAATAATTTGGGAAAAAGACTGGTAGATCGATGGATTGATTAATATTAGTTTGAGAAACAACTTTGGGGAGAAAGGACGGGTTCGTTCTTAAGGATACCCTGTCCTTATGAAAAAACAAGTAAGGGGAACGGATGCAGAGAGCTTGAATTTCGGAAACCCTTCTTGCTGAAGTGACAGCCAGTAAGAATATAGTTTTCCAGGTCAATAACTTTAAGGAACATGATGCAGATGGTTCGAAGGGTGGTAAAATCAAGGATGCTAACATTAAATTCAGATCCCATTGTGGAGGAGGATGTTTTATTGGCGGCTTCAGAAGAAAAACTCCTCTCAGAAAGGCTTTGCATAGCCTATGTGACATAATGTTATGAATCTTGTAATCCAACGTGATATTTGGAAATAGCCGCCAGTTGAACTTTGACTGTTGATGAAGAGGATCCTGACTGAAAAACTTCAGCCAGGAAATCTAAAACAGAATGCACAGGAGCAGTAAAGGGATCAATGTGCCTGGAGTTTGCCCAAATGGAAAAATGTCGCCACTTGCTAGCATATACGGTTCTGGTGGACGACTTCAAAGAAGCTACTAAAATATCTCTGACAGGATCAGAGATCATAGGAAGCCTGGCTAGGGAAGGAAGTGGAGCAACCAAGCAGTGAGGTTGAGAGAATGAATGGCCCGGTGCTGCTGACCCGACTGGTGGATCAAAAGATCCGGAACTGGGTCCAGATGCCAAGGCCGCACCAGGAGGTGACGATGCAGAGTCGGGAACCAAATTTGTCGAGGCCAGTAAGGGCAATGAGAATCAACTTGGCCCTCAAAACGGTGGCTTTCTGAATGACTTGTGGAATCAAGGGAAAGGGAGGAAAAGCGTAAAAGAAGTCCCCGGGGCCAATCCTGGGTTAGAGACTCTCTCAGGGGTTGGCCTGGAAGGGGAAAGAGGGTGAAAAAGTCGGGGCACTTGTTGTTTTGGGGAGTAGCAAAAAGATCGCAACAAGGTGTGCCCCACTTCAGAAAAATCTGGTCCACAATAGATTGATTGAGAGACCACTCATGAGGCATGAGAATGGCTCTGCTCAGCCTGTCCGCCAAGAGGTTGGACCTGCCGGGGATGTGCGTTGCTATCAGAAACCGATGAGAGGAGATTGCCCATTGCCAAAGTCTGAGAGCTTCTCGACACAACGGATAGGACCTGGTCCCGCCCTGCTTGTTGATGTACCAGACCACGGACATGTTGCCCGTTTGTACTGCAATAGTCCCCGCGGGAAGAAAGTCATTGAGGGCTTGCAACGTTAAAAGCACCGCTCTCATCTCCAGGACATTTATGTGCAGATGGTATTCTATGGGTTGCCACGTCCCGTGGACCATCCTGCCCTGATAATGCCCCCCCCACCCGATCAGAGAGGCATCCGTAGTGACTGTGGCAACCGGAGGAGGGGGAACAAATGATCGGCCCTGGTGAAGGAGAGGGGAAGATATCCACCAGTTCAGATGAGCTCTGCACGATTGTGTGACTAAGATTTCGTGTTTCATCGGAAGACTTTGGAACGACCACTGAGTGAATAACATCCACTGCAGCAGACGCATGTGGAAGCGAGCCAGTGGTAGAAGAACAATGGCCGCAGCCATAAGACCTAGAACTTTCAGAATCAATCTGGCTTTGGCCTTGCTGCTCTGCAATAATATCCGAACGAATTTTTGGATGTCCAGAATTCTCTGATGTGTTAGTCTGGCTGACAACTTGACGGTGTTTAATTCTGCGCCTATAAAGGTGATAGATTGGCAAGGCCGCAGAGAAGATTTTTCGAAATTCACTGAAATTCCCAAACGTTTGCAAAGCTGCAGAGTGTAGTCTCTGGTCTGAAGAAGCTGATGCCTGGTGGTGGCGGAGAGGAGCCAGTCGTCCAAATAAGGAAACACCTGGAATCCTTGACGTCTCAGAGGTGAGCTGCGACCACTGCCATGCATTTGGTAAACACTCTGGGGGCTGAAGTGAGGCCAAAGGGCAGGGCTCTGAATTGATAATGACTGGTCCCTAGCCGAAAGCGGAGAAACCTCCTGGAGCGCCTGTGGATCTTTATGTGATAGTACGCGTCCTGAAGGTCTATCGAGCACATCCAGTTGTCCTTGCCCAGAAAGGGCAAAATGGACTGAAGCGTGACCATCCGGAATCTTGCCTTCCTGACAAATCTGTTCAGATTGCTTAGGTCTAGTATAGGTCTCCAATCTCCCGTCCTTTTGGGGACCAAAAAGAATCTGGAGTAGATGCCGGATCCTACTTGGTCTGCTGGAACAGTCTGGATGGCTCTCTTTTGTAGGAGCTTTGTAACCTCCTGTTCTGCCAAATCCCTTTGACCGGGTGAGATGTCTGGAAGGGATTGGTGAGGTACGGGATACCTTTCGAAGGGGATTTTGTAACCCTCGGATATTATCGACTGTACCCACATATCTTGTGAAAGGGAACGTCAGGCTACTGGGTACAGCGAAATCCTTCCCCCGACTGCCTCCAAGGGTGGGCAGTCGGGCAACACCTCAGGGATGCTGAAAGGGCTTCTCAGGAAGAGACTCCCTGTTGCCCTGGTTCTGAGGACCCCCTCTGCCCCTAGGGGCGTCTATTATTGTTACCCCTCTGCCTCTGGGGGTAAACTGCCCACGTGTGTCCGGGCGCTGCTCCTTGGGCTTTATGGAACCACATCTTTCCTCCCTTCTGACCCTTGGGGTAGGGTCTAGAAGGGGTGGAAAATGGACTCCAACGGCAGAAAGAGTTTTGCCGTCCTGCTCACACCTGGTCAAGGTTTCCTTCACCTGAGGTCTGAACAAAGCCGAACCGTCAAAGGGGGTATTGGTGAAGGACGCCTTAAAGGGGTCCGCAAAATTACAAAGCCGCATCCAGGCTTGACGTCTAAGAGCCACTCCTGTGCCTGCGGCCCTGCTCGCCCCATCGGCTGCATAGGATATGAGCCGCATGGAGGAGTTAGTTAAGAAATTCAGGATTGCTAGCTGTGAGGAAATCTTTTCTTGAGCCCCAGCAGCGGAAGGATCCTGGACCACTTCACCTAGTTCCTTGAGAATATCTCTTTGAAGCCTGGTGAAGTGACAAAGGTAGTTCAGCGAACGCATAGCAAAGGTCGCTGAAGAAAACATCCGCTTTCCATACCTGTCCATGGTCCTGGAATCTTTGTTAGGAGGATGGACAGGTACTGAAGGATCCGCAAGTTCCTTCTTGGTGGCCGCCACCACCATAGCATCCACAGAGACGCCCTTGGAAAGAAACTGCTTGTCTGCAGGGGCCGTGATAAACTTGGATGGTCTCCTGGGAACTGGTTCCACAGAATCTGGAGTTGCCCACGCCTTCCGAGCCACTACCTGCATAAGTGGGTCGAAAGGCGGAGACACCCAGGAGGTGGAGGGTCGGGATCCAAAAGCCTCCAGGTATACAGACTCATCCTCGGAGGGGTCAATGGAGGGCCAATTCCCCCTCTGTTTGAGGAGCTCAAGGATGTCTGAAAAAGAGACATCCTCAGAGGGGGACCGAGGGGAACCCTCCGACTCATCTAAGTCGGTATCAGATGTAGTAGACTCAGGGGAGTCCGTGCGTTTCCTCTTACACGTCCTCTTCCGAGGAGGTTCCCCTGCAGGATCAGGAGAAACCTCGGAAGAGGAAGATATTCCCAATGGGGAAACCTGGGGCGATGGATCCCTGGGCCTGGGAGCAAGAGGCTGGCAAGAGGGGTCTACAGGCACCGAAGAGGGAGGAGCTAAAGGGATGGACCGTTGACCTGGCTCAGGTGCCAGGACACTCCTCATCACCTCAAAGGCTCCTCCCGGGAGGCCGGAATATTCCTGTTCCGAGGAAATAGGAATTCCGGCTCCACTGAGAGGGAAGGCTCGAGGCTGATGTCGGTGCCGAGCTTACCAAAGCCGAAGCCCCGAGAGGGAGAGCGGGTCGGACAAGGGTCCGATGCCACTAGCCCCTCGGAGCCGACAAGCGAAACTCGACGACCGGATCCCTCCAAGGAAGGTCTCATGGAAGAGATCGGAGCCGAAGACGACGGAGCCGAAGAGGGATGTATCGGTTCCGGCGCCGACACGGTCGCTGTCCCGAGAAACTCCGGCACAGAACTCTGGAGGGGAGTCGGAGGAGGAAGTTCAAGGGGTAAAGCAATAGCCGAAGTCTGCTGAGACGGGCTATGGAGCATTTGGGCTAGTGCCTGCGACTTCAACAGCCTGCTTACCACCCTCTCTAAATCTTGGTCAGACAGCCTGGAAGATCTCGAAGATCGGCTCCGATGACTACGCTCCGACAAAAGAGGAGACCCCGGAGCCGAATGGATACTCTCCAATGAAGGGGACCGAGATCTCTTCTTGGACGAAGTCATCGGAGCCGACGTCCCCTGAGTCCCAGATGGAGCCGAAGGCTTCTCGGCTCCGATGCTAGATAATATGTCGGCTCCAGCCGGAGCCGACAAGGCAATAGTAGATCGGGTGTCGGAACCGATCGTAACCGACACTGCTATACTAGAAGAAGAAAGATCGGCTCCGGCCGGAGCCGATCTCGACTCCGAAGGAGTCGGAGCCACCGGAGAAGGCTTGGAAGCTGTAGCCTGAACCTTCGGAGGCTTAGAAGGTTTAGAAGACCCAGTTTTAGTGGGAGAACCTTCTGGCTTTAATAAGCCACGGAGGATCAATTTATTCCTCCTTTCCTGCAGGACTCTCTGGCTAAAAGAGTGACACAAAGCACAGGAGTCCTGCAGGTGCAAAGGCCCCAGGCAGTACACACAAGAAGTGTGACCGTCTGTCAGAGACATTTTCTGACAGCACGAGTCACACTTCTTGAAGCCTGAGACCTTGCCTTCCTTAGACATAGTCCAAGAAATAAAACTCACACACACCCCCCAAACAATCACACAAATAATCCCAACACACACAGACACAGAGGAAGGGATTAAGAAAGGGGGCCTAGGCCTAACTGAAAACATTTTTTTTTTTTTTTTTTTTTTTTTTAAACTTTAGCTTTTTATAAAAACAAAAAGTTTTAAACTATGTGGGGAAATAGGGTGGGCTGTAGAATACTACACACTATAAGGGAATAAGGGAGATATAAAACCCTGACTAAGCTTTTTGAAATTCAACTTACCTCAGCTGGCAAAAAGGAGACCTCTTTCGCTAAGCGGCAAACGAGATCTGAGGTAGTCCCGCCTTGCATCATGGGATATAGGGTTGCCTCGAGCTGGTAAAAGGAGTTCTCAAGCTAAGAAAGTGCCGAGTCGGAGCCGAGGATCGGCTCCGAACCCATCCAGCAAGAATGAAGGCGACATTGACAACTTAACATCAGGGACTTTCATGGAATTTGACATTACATGCTATGCCACTCATTAACCATAACCTAAACCTCTTCTCATATTTATTATTGCTTATAAAGCTTATAATTAAAGCTTAAACTATTCTGGGCAAAGAACATGGTTTATTGCATATCTACAGATGCAAGAGAAAAGCAATGAAATTACTATGGTACCCAGAAATTAACCCTAAAAGTCACGGCTAAACACCTTGGATTTCATCTCACGAAGAAGACATTTTATTTTTTCTTCTTCTTGAGAACCATTAATTAATGCCCCTGATCACAATGCTTTTTTGGTGTAGGGACTCCTGTAAGGTCAGAAAGAGTCTTCAAATCTTTTATGTCTACTAGTGACGGTTGTTCTTTGGCATACCAACTAAAACATCTCCTCTCTCTCTTTTGCATATACAGTATTGTGTATTGCATAACAGACCCCCATGTACATCACATACTGCAAAGTTTAACAGAGTCTTGTGACACATGGTTTCACAAACAGAATTCCTTAATAGTACAGTGCAAGGTATTCTTGCATCACACAAAGCAGGCTCCAACATAATTTACTGATTTTTTTAAATGCTAGAACACGGTCTCCCACTGACTACTTTATATAGAATAGGGCTTCAGGCAGTCTGCAGTTTATGGAAGAATAGACTCATGAATGTTTTTCTTGAAGATGTTTGGGACAATTGCAATGTTTTTCTTTTAAACAGCTGATTTGACATTTTAGTAATTCAATTATACATATAAAATATTTCTTAGTTTTACAGTTTAGTTGTATTTTTCACTTAGTTTAGATACATGATGTTTGTGTTTGCCAAGTAATACTTTTTGGCTGGCTATGTGTGGTGTTTCCTTTAGGATTTTAATACTGCAATGACTTTTTCATTCTAATAAATTTAATTTCTAGTGCATAGATTCAGATGGGCACTTTTTTGGAAGGAGTTTTATGTGGATGTTGTGCATGTAGTACACTGCAATATTTTTTTACTCAGCAGCCTTTAGGTGTAAACTAAAGGCAGATTTGGGTTTGGGGCTGTTTTACTTAACTATTGTGTTTTGGGGGTGTCAGTTTCTCTTATTTGTGTATGTAGTGTGTAAACCTCTATACTTTTTAACAAGCAGTATAAAAATGGGAAGGGTAGGAGTAAGGGTGATTTTTGTAATTTTGATGAAATATCATGGGTGCAGACAAACTGCTGATGTAACAAGAGTGTAGATACTTAAATACTCACAACATGGAGCCAATGTGATTATAATCCTTCCCTTTAATCTAGGATGCATTAGTAAGTAGGCTGCAAGTATCTCACCTAACCTTGCAGTGCAATGTGCCAGTTTCCCTTTTCCACGTCTCCACTGTAGCAATCAACCTAAAAGTATTGTTGTATAAGAACTTACCATAACATTAGATGTCCTTCTCTTCTATATGCTGCTACATTCATTATATCAGGGAGTTTGCTCTGGTGAACCCTCGAATGCCTGGCCGTTATACATAATTTAAATGCTACCACTAGGGTGCACGCGACATCCTGTGCTGCCTCTTTGACGTCTGTTGTAAATGGACGTGTAAAGCGGACATCAGCACACATCCACCTCAGAACTGAATGCCGTCGGAGTCAGTGACTCGGAAGTGGTACTCCAGGAGTCAGGAATCAGACAAGTGTGAGGGGGAAGGCTGTGTGGGAAACTATACAGCAGCATACAGAAGAGAAGGGCATCTAAGGCTATGGTAAAGGTCTTACACAACAGTACTATGTTCTTCTATTTATACGCTGCTGTATTCATTACATCGGGGAGAGTGTAAAAACTCCTGTCCTACGGAAGGTGAGGCGGACCAGAAGCACTTTCCACAAACCCATCGAGGATGGCTCTGGCAAATCCTGCCATGGCTCTAAAGATCATGTCCAGCTTGTAGTGCTTAGTGAAAGTGTGAACAGAGGACCATGCATCTGCTTCGAGGATAGCAGCGGTGTCCAATCCTTTAAGGAATGCCCCAGAGGAGAACACTGCCTTGGTAGAGTGTGCCCTAACTGGGGCTGGGAGAGACTTACCATGACTAGTGTTAACAGAATGAAATAGTTTTAGATATCCAAGAGGATATGGTTTGCTTGGAAACAGGCTGACCCAAGGCTCTTGGGTGGTAACAAATGAAGAGCCTGTCTGATTTGCGCAGGGATTTGGTTTTGGCCAAGTAATACCAGAGCTGTCTGTGAAGGTGTAGGGAATGAAGGATCCTCTCTGCCTTGTTCTGTGGAGAGGGGAAAAAGGTTGGCAGATTTATAGTTTCATTAAAAGACAGCTCACTGACCACTCTGGGCACGAAAGAGGGGTTAGTGCTCAAGCATACCCTGTCCTTGTGGAACACAGTGAAGGCAGGATCTGCCATAAGGGCCTGGAGCTCCAAGACTTCTGGCTGATGTGATGGCCACCAAAAGTATAGTCTTGTAATGTTGGAGGAAGTTGTCTTTGGCAGGTTTGAAGGGTGGGAGCATAAATTTCTCTAGGACAAAGTTAAGATACCAAGGGGGAGGTGGGTTTCCTTGAGGGTCTGAGATGAAGTGCTCCTTTCAGAAAGTTCGACTTCTAACCTGAATGCTAGAGGAGGTACTAAGGGCAGACATGCAGAGATGGAAGACAAATGTATTTTAATGGAAGAATAAGATAATCCAGACTTCATAAGGTCACACTGATAAGACAAGACCACTGGAGGCTCTGCTCCCAGTGGTTGCAGGTTATTTTTTAGACAACGAAAATCTCTTCCATTCTGACAGGTAACATTTTCTAATGGTCTGTTTTCTGGCCTTCTGCAGAACCTGGATCACGTAATCTGAGTATAGGTGTCTGAAGGGAATCAACACCCTATCACCCACAGTGTGAGATTCAGTGTGAACAGTAGGGGATGTAGGAGTGTTCCCTTATCCTGCGTGAGTATGTCCATTTGCAGGGAGAACATGTGGTGATTGCCCTTGGTTAGGTGAAATAGAAGAGGTAACCAGTGCTGCCTTAGCCAATAGGGAGTCACTAGGCAAGATTTGAGGCTGTTCCTTCTGAATTTTCAGCAGGACTCTTTGTATGAGGGAAGAGGGGGATGCAAAGGCATACATCTCCTTCCAAGAAATTGAGAGAGCATCTACCTTCCAAGCCTCTGAGTGAGGTACCCTGAAACAGAAGGTCAGAGCTGTCTATTCATGGGGGAGATGAAGAAATCCATATTTGGGATACCCTATCCAATGGACCTGGTGCAGAAACATGTCCCTGTTCAGTATCCATTCGTGAGACAAGGTCATACTCCTGCTTAATGAATCTGCCATCACATTTACTGCAGAAGGGATATAAACTGCTTGGAGAAGACACGGTTTCTCCAAAGCGATTTCCCAAGCCTGCAGTGCTAGTCTGCAAAGGAGGTAGGACTTTGTCCCCCCTGCTTGTTGATGTACCACAGCACACTGGTATTGTCTGTGTACCACCTCAGAGTGCCTGGTCGAAAGTGATCCTTGAAAATTTCCAAGGCCAATATCAGGGCTCTCATTTCCTTGAAATTGATGCTTCTTCTGTTGAGTGTGGGTCCATGTGTTCCTCACTTTCCAGTTTCCTAGGGTTGTGCCCCAGCCTGTGTCGGAGGCATCTGTGAAAAGATCCTGGTTGGGAGGTATGGGCAGACCAGGATTTTTCTGAATCTGGGAGATCCACCATTTGAGTTCCTTGGTCAAGCACAGCAGCATGAGAATCATGAATTCCAGAGGGTGCATATGTTGTTTCCAGACTGAACTTGGATAACACTGGAACTTCCTCATCTGGAGCCTTGCCAGGGGGATCATGGTGATAGTTGAGGCCATAAACCCTAGGATTCTGAGGATTTCCCTGGCTGAGATGGCTTTCAGGGGGAGAACTCTCTTGAAATAATACGTGAGCATCACAATCTTGTCTGGTGGTAGGCAAGCCATCAATTCCCTTGTCAAAATTGGACACCCCAGGAACACCTAATTTTGGGAGGGTATCAGAGAAGATTTTTTGAGGTTTATGGTAAATCCTAGACCTGACAGGAGGGAGATGGTGAAGCACAGATGTTGTAGGGCTGTGGAACTTGAGGAAGCCTGGACAAGAATGTCATCTAAGTAAGGGAAAAGCTGTATTCACTTTGTTCTGGCAAATGCCACAACTGGGGCCTAACATTTTGTAAATACCCTTGCTGTTGTAGAAAGATCAAACGGTAAAGCACAGGACTGAAATTGCACAGAATCCACTGAGAAGCGGCGGTACCTCCTGAAAAGTGGGTGAATGGGAATTATGTCCAAAGACATTAGGAAAGCCTGAGAAAGGATCAGGGGTAGAAGAGAAGGGAGAGAAAGCATCCTGATGAGGGGGACTGAAGAAAGGGACAGGTCCAGGATAGGCCTCCAGGAGCCTTCCTTTCTGGGGCCCAAAAAGAGTCTTGAATGAAATCCTCTTCCTCTTGCCAAGGTGGGCACCTGCTGAATGGTTTCTTGAGCAAGAAGTTCTTGCAGGATTGGTGGGAAGAGAGGTATATGGTCTCTGGGTGGGTGAGGGATCCTAGCCTCTCAGGTTATGAAGCATCCCTGTTTTTTGATAAAGACCCAGGAGTCCTGGGAAACCTGCTTCCAAACATGAAGGGTGAGGTGCATAGATAGATGGGGGTCTGGGTAAGGAGCCTGGTAGACAGACTACCAGGTTTTCCCTGAAGGGGCTGTTTAGAGGGGAGGGGTGGCAGAGGCAGGCCTTAATTTTGTTTGAGGTCTCTTACCAGAAGTCTCACAAATGAAGTTTTTGCTGGGTAATTCCTCTGAAAACGTGGCACTTTGGGAGACAAAGATGCATCTCGGCTACTGTAGTTCCCTTCCCTTTGGTTTGGAGGGCTTTGAAGAGATCAGCAGCTGCTGCGCCAAACAGGTGACTGTTGTCAAGAGGAGCATCCAGCAGTTTGGATTTGATGTCATCAGGGAGAGGTTGCAGTCTCAGCCATAAGTACCTCCTGATGTCAGAACCTGAGGCAGCAGCTCTAGCAGAGGCTCCTACACCATCGTAGCTGAACTTAATACAATGTTTTGTGACCTGGGTGCAAGAACCCAGGAGGGAGGAGATCTTGGCTTTAGCAGGGGAATCAGGTAGCGCTCTCAATTGTTTAGCCATATCTGCTACGAGAGCCAGGGCATATTTAGCCATGTGTGTCTGATGGCTCTTACTGCCAGGGTGGCAAAAGTGTAAACCTTCTTTCACTGGCGTTCCATCATCCTGCTCTCTTTATCAGAGAGCAGAAGAGAAGTGGAGGGGAGCAATTTCAAAGTTTTGTCCATGGTCACAGAAATAACTGCAGGATCTGCAAAAGGGTCCTTGTAGAGAAAGGCTGTTGTCTCAGGCACCTTATAGAATCTGTCTGGACGCTTGGGGCTGTGAATCATACTTTTTAGAAGCTGACATGAATGCATCCAGAAATGCAGGGTGTATGGGGGGGGGGGCTGCAGAATGGCTAGGGGACTCCAACTGAGGTAATTCAAAATATCTTTGAGTCTCACTGATTTGGCAGCTATCCCATTTAAATAAATTTTTCAACTTAGTAATGGTCTCAACAAAAAGGAGATCCTTGCCTGGGGAATCTGAGCCACTGGACTCCTCCTTTGGGGAGGCATATCCCAGGGGAGAAGCCATTTGTGAGGAGTAGGTGAGGGATTCACCATCTTCTAATTAATCCTCTTCGGGATAGTCAGGGATAGCTCCTTTAGGGGTAGAGGCCATAGCAACTCGAGTAGGGGGTCAGCCCTCATGTAAGGGCAGGAAAGCATTAAGCAGGCCTTGGGTAAAGGCCTGCCAACCCGAAGGCTGTCAGATGGATGGAGTAGACAGAGGTTGGGAAATATGCTTAGTTTTATGTCTTCTCTTCCTGAGAGTTTCTGGTGAAAGTTGTGAAATATGGTGAAGAGTAGGAAGGCCTGACACCGGCCTGCACTCTACGACGTCCAATTCTATATCTTCGTGTACTACAATTTGAAAAACCCCACATGGTCCCTTGGAAATAATGAGCCTAGGTTACCCCTCGGTGACCAACTTGGATGCTTGAGTTTCCCTCCAGGACATGACCTTGGGCAAAGGAATAGTTTCCTCCAGGCCTTATGCCGAAGGAAGCCCTGAGGACTCAGACTTGGACTCTAGGCCTTCACTGGTCTTGAGAGGTACAGCAGGAGTGGAGGGTGCAGCAGTCGGTTCAAGCCTGCTTTTTTCGCCTTCTTGACTGGAGGCTCTTCCGAGGGTTCCAACACTGGATCCATATGTGCGGCTAGATGTTTAAGTGTTTGGTTCTCAATGTACAAATTCAAAACTGCAAGATGGCTTCTAAGGGTTTTGGGAACAAAGGCTTGCCAAATACTACACATGGTATGGTCGTGTTCTCGGCCTAGACAGAATAGGCAGAGGTCATGCGAATCCTTATGTGGAATTTGCCTTCCACACCTACACTTGCCCTTCCTATCTGACATGAAACCCAAAGTAGCAGCAAGTAAAGATTAGGAAACCCCCCATGGGGTACTTACCTGAAGTCAGACGTAGACAAACACTTCTGATAAAGCGATGACCAGAACTGGTAGTCACACAGGCAGCAGAAAAGCTCTGAGGTGGATGTGTGCTTACATCCACTTTACAGCCAATGTCCATTTACAACTGATGTCAGAGAAGAGGGGTATAGGATGTCACTCGCACCCTAGCTACAGCATTTAACTTTTGTATAATGGCTGAATGTTCCAGAGTTCACCAGAGTAAATTCCCTGATGCAACGAATACAGCAGCATATGAATAGGAGGACATCTACTTCCTTTGCAACAAAAGGTAGCTTTCTTATTATTCTTCTGGTTCATGCATTTTTGTGAAACTTTTCTTCAAATTCCTTTTTGTCTTTCACTATTAAAAAAAACCATGAGAACAGTTTATTAGTTTGTTTTTATCCTTAGACTAGAAAGATTTGTTATCTTTTATAAACTGCTGGAGCTGCAGTCTTTTTTGGTGTTTTCTTCCAAAGAAGAGGTTTCAAGTTTATGGGTCTTACCCATTGCTTTTCCAATAAAGAAACTGTGCCTTTGGGTATTTCCTGCATACAAGTGCATTACTTGCATATTTGTAGAATTTGGCCTCCCCTCTAAGGTGTTTTTGGTTTACTACTGATGGCCCTTGGGCACTGCCCTATTACTTCTAGTCATGGATACTGCTGCAAATCAAGAAAAAGACTACACGATGGAATAGGAGTACTTGGTGTCTCTTTTGCTTGGGAGAAGGTTGTAACTGTAAGGCGTGAGATTTTCCAAGAATTTAATTTTTATGGTCTGGCATAGGAAAAAGTAGTTTCAATACCATTGTACAAACAAGCCTTGCTTGCCTGCCAACCGATCTAGCTAAGATTCAACAGATTTGCCAATATCATTGGATACTTCAAAGCTAAGGTCCTTCTTTCAACAAACTCCTTAGGGCTTTGAAGTCTCCTTTGCAGACAGTGGTTCAGGTTATTAAGAAAAAGGAACATAACAGACACCATGACACTTATTAGTGTTTGAGGTCAGCCATTTGGACACAGAGCTCCAGACAAGAAAGTTCATATTAAAGTGGCAAAGACCCTTTTTGCTAGTTCTCCAGCTCCATACAACTGCTCCTCAAAATTCTTATCAGGAGGGGTCTTCACATAGTTTTATACCAGTTCCATCACTAGTGGAATTGATGTTGGAAGGAAAGGTACAAGTAATTATAGAATCTAATGAACAAACAGGATGCAACAAAGGAGGAAGCAGGAAGTAAAGTTGTGATATTCTTATCATAATAGTAGATGTTCTCCTTTAAACTGTTGCAGTATTCATCACTTCCAGGATCTCCAGCCAAGGAAGGACCAACATCCAGCCAGTATACCAAAGCCTTTATTACCTAGGGAGCGTCATACATCATATGCATGCCCCTACGCACATGTAGGGCATAAAGGTGACGTACATAAGCTCCCAACTCAGAACTGAAGTGCCCTAAAAGAACTAGGACCCCCAATGGACATGTAACATCCAGAAAAAGGAAGGAATTAAGAGGAGAAACTCTCTGCCAGTACAAAAACATTACCCATGCAAAAGGAAGAGAAAAAGGGGGTAGGAAGGAAGGAGTTAATATGGCAACAGTGAAAAGGGCTTCCACTGTTCTAAGTAAGATTTTACACAACTGTATTATGCCCTTCCATATCACTGCTGCAGTACTCATCACCTCTGGGAGAATACAAATGCTACAGGGAAGGTACAGTGGAGGAAGGCAAGGAGAAGCCTTCCACAAACCCATGCAGGACAGCCTTGGCAATACCTGTCCTGGCCCTGGAAATGACATCTAATTTGTAATGTTTAGTGAATGTGCGAACCGAAGACCAATCAGCAGCTTAAAGGATGGAGTAGATGCAAAAACATTTGAAGAAACCCACCAAAGAATCCACTGCTCTAATAGTATTAGTCTTTACAGAAACAGACAACTGCTTACCATGAAAAGAATAACAAAAGAAATGGCCTTAGAAATCCAGGAGGAGATGGTTTGCTTACAAACTACCAAACCCAATGTCCTGGTATGAAACGAAAAGGACAGTTCCGTACACTTACCATAAATGTAGATGTTCGAGTGTATTCACTGTTGCAGTCATTACATTTGGGTTATCTGCTTGCAGGTAGCCCTCAGACGGCTTGATTATCAAAGTCTTGGTTACTGCATTGGTTGCTGTCTCATCTTCCATGACGTCAGGTAGTCAGGAGTATAAAGCATGCAGCCGACGCCATTACATCAGTTTGTCTTGCCCCAGATGTCAGGTGCCCCCAAAATGGGAAGCAATTATATGCAAGGTTACACCTCCAACAAAAAGCAAATACACCAGAAAGCTTTAAGCATAGTAAACAAGAACAGAGATATAATCAATAGAAGTCAGGGGGCTGGAGGGGAGGGTAACCAGGACTGCAACAGTGAATACACTCTAACATCTACATTTATGGTAAGTGTACACAACTGTACTACGTTCTTTGTAGTGACTGCAACAGTGAAACACGTTTGGGTAGATTCCCAAAGCTAAGGAAGCGAGGAGGCAATTATTATTAGAAACAGCTATAAGGCCATGTAAGACTGCAGTTGTAAAACCAGCTCTGGACTTAAAAAAAAAAAAAAAAATGGCAAGTGGTAATGCTTGGTGAAGGTATGTACAGAACTCCAGGTAGCAGCTTCTAGGATGTCTCTGGTAGGGACACCAATGAGAAAGGCTGTAGAGGTAGATGCAGCCCTGGTGGAATGTGGTCTTATCTCCTGTGGGGTAGGTTTTCCATGGTGCTTAAAGCAGAAATGAATGCAGTGGCCTATCCACTTAGAAATGGTTTACTTTGAAATGGTCTTCCCCTCTGCCCCTGCAGCAAATGCAACCAGCAGCTGTTCAGATTTCCTGAGAGGCTTAGTCCTGTCCACGTAAAATCTAAGTTGTCTGTGCACGTCCAAGGAGTGCAATATTCGTTCCCCTTTGTTCTGTGGATTAGAAAAGAAGGTTGGCAGATGAAAAGACTGATTAAGGGCCACACTGGATACCACCTTGGGCATAAAGGAAGGATTGGTCCTGAGGGTCACCCTGTCCACATGAAAGATGATGAAAGGCTCCACAGCCAGGAGGGCCTGTAATTCAGGCACCCTTCTTGCTGAAGTGATGGCTGGAAGGAAGGCCATTTTCCATGAAAGGAATTTCAACTCTGCATTTGCAGCTGGCTCAAAGGGAGGTAGAGTGAGCTTTTCCAATATAAAGTTAAGGTCCCAGGCTAGAGTAGGGGCTCTCCTGGGTGGTCTTATGTTTTTGGCCCCTCTGAGGAATTGCTTCAGCACTGGATGAGAGAAGAGGGGTGTGGCTCTGTATTATAATGAGCTGAAATTGCCGAGGCATGAATTTTGATGGAAGAAAAGGAAAGGCCCTTGTGAAGCAGCTCAGTTAAATATTGAAGAATGTGCGGTAAACTGGGCACTGTTGTGTCCATCCCCTGGGTTTGGCTCCAGGAACAGAACCTTTTCCATTTTTCAGCATAGGATTTTCTAGTACTAGGCCTCCTAGCCCCCAGAATGACAGCCATCACTTGCTTACTGAGGGATGGTAATGGAGAGATAATGTAATTAGCCAGGTTGCAAGATTCAGGGCTTGAAGCTGTGGGTGCAGAATCTGGCCCTCCTGCTGGGACAGCAGGGCAGGGGTATGAGGCAGGAGCCATGGTTTCAGAAGTGACAGCGCAGGAAGCGGTATCAGTGTTGGCATGGCAAGTCTGGTGCAATACGTACTGCCCTTGGCAGTCCTGTTTGATCTTTAGTAGCACTTTGGATAGGAGAGGCACAGGGGGAAAGGCATAAACTGATAGGTTTTCCCAGG
Source organism: Protopterus annectens (assembly GCF_019279795.1). NCBI lineage: Eukaryota > Metazoa > Chordata > Ceratodontiformes > Protopteridae > Protopterus > Protopterus annectens. Next base: position 593,866,951 of record NC_056741.1, read on the forward strand.
TTAAGGACAGGTCATCCACTTTCCAAGCTTGTCTGTGGGGAGTCCTTGAGCAGAACTTGGCCAACTGGTAGCTCTGAATGGAAGCAAACAGGTCCATCTCTGGGCTCCCCAATTTGTTTCTCAAAATGTTGAACATCGTTGGTTCCAGGCTCCACTCGTGTGGGTCCATGAAATTTCTGCTTAGGTCTGCCAGTGTATATAGCTTGCCTGGCAGGAATTGGGCTTGTAGGTGCATTTGGTAGCTCAAGGCTGTGTTCCACAGAGCCATGGCTAGTCTGCAGAGAGGGTATGAGTGGGTTCCCGCCCCTTATGTACCACATAACAGTGGTGTTGTCTGTCTTTACCAATAATTGTCCTGGAAGAATGTGGTCCTTGAAGGCTGTCAGAGCATTCTGTACAGCTAACATTTCTTTTTGATAGATATACAGGTGCATTTGACTCAGGTTCCATTTGGCCTGAATGCACTGCCCTGCCATGTGAGCCACCCATGCATAGTTTGATGCATCTGTTGTTATGGTTTGGGCAGCAGGGGTAGAGTGAATGGCAGTCCCTTGTCCACCAAAGGAACTCTGTTTTTAAGCAAGGAATGATAGGAATAAGAAGTTATGTACTCACCATAACGTTCCATCTGAGTAGGTATCTTCATTTGTCTGCAACCTTTGGGATACGGATCCGATCACGGATCAGAGCCGGCAACTTCTATCACAGCATAGATCCGAGCTCCTAGCTCCTCCCTTTACCCATAATCCCCTACCAACCCTGACTGACCTCAGATCAAGTTTGCCCCATAGCACAGCTAATACTGTGTCCCAGAGGGAACTAATCTAAAGAACCCCAAGTAGGATCATATTGGTCAGGGGGAAGGAAGGGGGGATGGTTGCAGACAAATGAAGATACCTACTCAGATGGAACGTTATGGTGAGTACATAACTTCTTAATCTGAAGTAGGAACTTCATTTGTCAGCAACCTTTGGGACAGAGTCGCCAGCTACCAAAATCTTGGGTGGCCTTCATGGAAGAATATTCCGGAGCACTGCAGAGCCAAAAGACGCCCTACCTCAGGAGACAATATCTACTTTGTATTGGCTGATAAAGGTATGAGATGAAGCCCAAGTGGCTGCGGAACAAATGTCATCCAGAGAAACCCTAGCCTTGAAAGTAGCCGATGTAGCAACGGCCCTAGTAGAATGAACACGAACTCCCTGAGGTGCAGGCCTTCCAGAGCTCTGATATGCTAAGAGAATACAACTAGATATCCATCAGGAGAGGGTAACTTTAGAAACCGACTTGCCGAAGTTGTTTTTGGCAAAGGAGACAAACAACTGATCAGATTGCCTATGACCAGTAGTTCGATGAATATAAAAACGTAGTTGTCTTTGCACGTCTAAAGAATGCAGCTTATAATCTCCTTTGTTTTGAAAGTTGGGGAAGAATACTGGAAGATTAATAGATTGATTAATGTTAGCTTCCGAAGATACCTTAGGTAGAAAAGACGGCTTGATCCTGAGGTGAACTCTGTCTGGGTGGAAGACCAAATACGGTGGTTTGACACAGAGAACCTGGAGTTCCGAGACCCTCTTGGCTGAAGTTATGGTCACCAAAAAGGCAGTTTTCCAAGAGAGGTATTTAAGATCAACAGTGGCCGCCGGCAAGAAAGGGGGGGGCTAGTAAAGGCCTGTAAAACTAGGGATAAATCCCATGGAGGTACCACCTCTTTGACCGGGGGCCTGAGGAGGAAGGTACCCTTGAGGAAGATCTTACACAGTTTGGAAGTAATAAGCAGGCCTGACTCCTGCCCTACATGATAGTGTGAAATTGCTGCAAGTTGCACCTTGACCGTGGAAGAACTAGCCCCCTGGTGAAAAAGAGAAATTAGAAAATCTAGAACAGACGCTACCGGTGCCGTAAAAGGATCTAAATGACGGTGCTCTGTCCAAATGGAAAAACGTTTCCATTTACTCCGATAGACCCTTCTGGTGGAAGGCTTGTGAGCTGCTACTAGAATGGCTTTGACTGGTGATGAGATTCCGGGAGTCCTTATCAGGAGTGGAACTGGAGCAACCAAGCTGTCAGCTTTAGGTTGGCCAGGTTCGGAGTCGTGAGACCCAGGGGGTGTGAAATGAGATACGGGAGGGGATCCAGAATCCAGGGCGGATGAATCAGGTGACACCATAGGTAAGGGAACCATGTCTGACGAGGCCAGAATGGGGTAATGAGGATCATCTTGCTCCCCAACTGACTGGCTTTCTGCAATAGTTTTAACATCAGGAGCAGAGGCGGGTAGGCATAAAGCAGACCGGGAGGCCAAGCATGAACTATAGAGTCTCTCGGGGACTCCCCCGGAGGGGGGATCAGAGGGAAGTAATTGTTGCATTTGGTATTTGAGGGAGAGGCAAAAAGATTGCAATAAGGTCTTCCCCATCGGGCAAATACTTGCTCTGCCACTAGAGGATTGAGAGACCACTCGTAAGGAGTCAGGATAGTACAACTGAGCATGTCCGCTAAAATGTTGGACCGTCCCGGAATGTGCGTTGCGATAAGAAAGCGGTTGGTGGATATCACCCATTCCCACCCTCTCATGGCCTCGCGGCAGAGAGGGTAAGACCTGGTTCCCCCCTGTTTGTTGATGTACCAGACGACTGACATGTTGTCCGTCTGTACCGCAATCGTCCCCACCGGAAGAGGGCTGTGAAGTGCTTGCAACGTCAAAAGCACCGCCCTCATTTCCAAGACATTGATATGCAATGAGGTCTCTATGTCGTTCCACGTGCCTTGGACTGTTCTGCCCGAATAGTGCCCACCCACCCCAGCCGAGAAGCATCCGTGGTCACTGTGGCGACTGGCGGAGGCAGCGAGAAGGGGCGTCCCGTGTGGAGATTGGAGGACTGGAGCCACCACACGAGTGACCTTCTGCAAACCCTGCTTAATGGAATGGGATAAGACAGGGGATTGCGATATAGGGACCATTGTACCTGGAGGGTCCACTGTATGACCCTCATATTCAGCCGGGCCAATGGCAGCAGCGGAATTGCTGCCGCCATGGACCCTAGAGCCCTCAGGACCAATTCCGCCGAAGGAGCTTGAAGTTGAAGGATGGCCTGCACGTGCAGCCTCAGGTTCTGAAGTCGATCTGGAGTCAAGAAAGCAAGCATCAGTCTGGAGTCCAACCTTGCCCCTATGAAATCCAATACTTGTGTAGGAGCCAGGGAGGATTTGGCCATGTTGATGGTCAACCCTAAGAGTGGAGCCAGATTGAGGAAATAGTCCCTGCACGAGCAAAGAAGATGCCTTGTTGGGGTGGGTAAGGAGCCAGTCGTCCAGCTACAGAAAGACCTGAATTCCCTGGAGTCTCAGGTGGGCCGCTATTGCTGCCAAGACCTTGGTAAACACCCTGGGGGCTGAGGTGAGACCGAAGGGAAGGGCCCTGAACTGGAAATGGCTGGCTCCCAGCCGGAAGTAGAGAAACCTCCTGGAGTGTCTGTCTACGAGAATATGATAGTACGCATCCTTGAGGTCTATTGAGCACATCCAGTCGTTCTCCCGCAGAAGTGGGAGAATAGATTGCAATGTGACCATCCGGAACTTTACTTTTGGTACTGCCAGGTTCAAGAGAGAGGGGTCCAGGATGGGCCTCGCGTCCCCAGTCTTTTTTGGCACTAGAAATTACCTGAAGTAAAACCCTGATCCAAGCTGAACTGGGGGGATGGGCTGGATGGCTCTTTTTTGTAAGAGCTGCTGAATTTCTGTAGCAGCCGCCTCCCTCTGATTGGGTGGTATATCGGGGAGGCTTCTGATTCCGGGGGTTACAAGGAAGGGAATTTGGTAGCCTCTGGATATAACATGAAGCACCCAGCGATCCGTTGTTATGGACTCCCACATTGCTAGGTTCCTCGAAAAACATCTCCCGACTGCCTCCAGAGTGGAGCAGCCAGGTAACCCCTCAGGGGTTCTGCGTGGGCCTCTCAGAGAAGGGTTCTCTAAACCCAAAATTCCTGGGACCCCCTCTGCCTCTAGGGTGGCATCCTCCCTATCCTCCTCTGCCACGAGAGGACTGGTTGTCCGGAGCAGACTGGGATTGATGCGATTTCCGGAACCACATCTTCTTCTGACCATTTTGGTTCTTGGCAAAGGACCTCTGGGGAGCAGAGAAGGGGACTCCGACGGCAGACAACGTCTTCCCGTCTTTCTCGCTCTGGACAAGGGTGTCGCGAACGTTTTTGCCAAACAATGCAGAACCATCAAAAGGGGCATTCACAAATGACGCCTTAAAGGGCTCTGAGCAGTCACAATGTCTGAGCCAGGCTTGCCTCCTCATGACCAGCCCGACTCCACCTGCTCTAGTGGCTCCCTCAGTGGAGTGAGACAAAAGCCGTATAGAGGTGTTGGAAATAGAACGTAGGGTGGACATTCGGGAGGAGTACAGTTGCTTGTCCCCTTCCGACATGGACCCTGGGGGGGAAGCAGCGTATTCTTTAATTAGATCCCGCTGCATCCGAATGACGTGTGCCATATAGTTCAGGGCTCTCATGGAGAAGGTGGCTGAACTGAAGGCCCGCTTCCCAAGGCGGTCCATCGCGCGAGACTCCTTGCTTGGCGGATGAACAGTGGGGCTCTCCTGAGCCAACTCTCTCTTGGTGGCTGCCGCCACCAACATGGCATCCACAGGGGGACCTCTGCTCCAATGGGTTCTCTCTGACGGGGGGCTCAAGATTTTGTCCAGGCGCTTGGGAACAGGCTCTACAGTGTCCAGCTCCCTCCAAGCCCTAATGGCTATAAGATCCACCAAGGGGTTGGGGGAGGGGGGGGGCTGTCCGAGGAGTCCTCACCAGCAATATCCTGTTCCAATGAACACCTAGAGGCGGTGAAGCAGGCTGCCCCGAAGGCCGGGTGAGGGGAGCCAGGACCAGCTGAGAGGGAGTGCAGGGGGGAGCCGAAGCCAGGACCGGAGGCTTGGATGCGCTCAACAGTGCCCTCTCCACCACCGTGAAAGCCGAGGGGGAGCCGCTCTCTGACAGATCCGAGATCCGACTCCCATTCTGATCCGAGGCGGGGATCAGACCCGGAGCCAAGACCATCGGATCCGAAGGACCCACGCGCTCAGACCGGGAAGGGGCCGAAAGCACACCGAGTCCCTCGGATCCAAAGCTCGGCCCACGGCTCCGAGAGGTCGGATCCGACAAACTCGAGGGAATCGTCGGAGTTGAAGTGCCTAGCACTGTCGGCTCCGACCCACCGCCGGATCAGACGCGGCTTTGCTCAGACAGCTCCGAACCCGGAAGGCGGGTCGGAGAAGGAGCGATAGGAGCAAAAAAAGGGGTCGAGCTCCCCCCCGGAGGGGGGGGGGGGAGGCAAGAGCACTCCCATCTGCATCTGGGAGTGGATGAAGCTCCTCATCATCCGGTCCATGTCCACATCCGACATACTGAAGGTGGACCTCGAAGAGGCCACCGAGGCAGGCCTGGAGTGCCGCCTTGATGACCTCGACGGGGACCGGGTAACCTCCTCCTCGGGTCCCAGTGAGAAGCAAGGGGATTGGATCCGAGGAGGCGGCGAACCAGAAACCCTGGTGGGAGAAGCCCGTTTGGCAGGCGGGGAAGAGGAGTATTCGGCCCGCCGCTTAAGGTGCTTCTCCCTCCGCTTCTCTTTCCTGGCCTCCCTCACCTCCGAAGCCACAGTGGGAGGTTGAGTCCCGGTTGGAGGGAGGGGGGCATGAGTGGCCGCTACCGATGACTGGGTAACAGTCACAGAAGTACCGGAGGCCGGGTCTGGGGGCAAAAGGCCCGCCAGAACCAGCTTCGACCTCCGATCCTTAAGTGCCCTGGGGTTGAACGCAGTGCAAATCACGCAACCCGAGGAGAGGTGTTCGACCCCAAGGCACCTAACGCACAGAGTGTGGCCATCAGCCGGTGAAAGCTTGTCGGTGCATTTCGAAAAAAAATGGCTTTAGGGGCCTCCGACATCACTGAAAGGAAACACACTCGCTAGGCCCCTACACACTGCACACACACACAATGCGACCAGCGAGGAGAAATAAAAAATAAAAATTAAGTTAATTTAAGTTAAAAAGAGAGAAATTAGCGTTAAGGGAAACCTAAACACACACACACAGACACTCGCTCAAAAGGAATACAAGAAAAAAGTGAAAAACTTCTTTTCTCACAGAATCTGACCAAGAGCTCTGGAATCTAGCTGTTGCTTGAAGAGCGGCAAACTAGATCTGAGGTCAGTCAGGGTTGGTAGGGGATTATCTGATCACAGTGAACTACACCCTTGAACTCAGCAAGCCTACCCAGGAACACTGTATTCTGAAAGTATGTTTTCAAGACTTAACTAAACTTAGTACTTATTTTAATACTTATCTACCCTGCTAGGGTAGCAGAGTCTCCTGGGTTTGATACGACAGCAGCCTATCCCCCCCCCTCCAGAGGTCTCTTATATCCCCTCCACCAGCCTAACACCCACTCTATTTCTATCTGTATTGTAACCGGACTGCCTACTTTTTCTCTGGTTCCTCCTGCTTATCCAACTTATAACTAGAGCTCTGCTCTACCCTACCTGTATCTCTACCTTAATACCTATCTTTTTCTCCTTTCTACAGTCCTCTGCTCAACTTAGCAAAACTGTCTGCTTTTTTCTAAACTTTTATACTGTCCCCCTCCTCTATATATCTACTTCTCCTTACTTCTTCACCTATCTCTCTGATTGTTTCCACTCCTCTCTCTCCTCTGTGGTTTCTACCACCAGTGGCTAGACACACTGTGCTCTCCTATTAACCAGATCTCCTCCCCCTACTGTGTACTTACCCTGCCGATCTCACGCGCTTTTCTTTTAGCCCTTTACTTTTATCTCCCCTCCCACTTTCACCTATTACCTCCCAAACCTGATAAATATACCTCTTCGAGCTGACGCCATCTTTTGCTCGCTCGACTAGTCTTGGTTGCTGCCCACCCTGCTCGGGCACCTCTACCTGCAGTAAGTAGTCCGTATTATACATTAAACAGTCTTTACTAGTATGTATACATTTTATGTACCTTGTACTAATGTAATAATGTATTAACGGCTGCTCTCTGATCTTTGTATATGTTTGCTTAAACTGCTACCATTATAGTTAACTCCACCCTGCTTTAAATGCGTTTTTCTTGGAGATAAAAAATACAAGATAACAGTCGCAGCTTGGGCTACCTGTAACACTGTTGAGTTTTCAATCCTGTAAAATTGCTTGATCCGACAGCGTTACACTCAATGTATTCTAGTTTGTATGTTATACTGTTGCCTATACCAGTGTAACTTCACAGTTAACGCATTGTCTTTTACAACTGCTGTCTAAGTTTGGTTGCTACTTGTGATCAATAATAGCGTACATAGCGTGTCCCTGGTGTCCCATCTATACCACGCTAGAGCGGTGTACTTTACCTACACTTAAATATTTCCTTAAGTTAATCTACTGCATTTTAAGTAAAGCTAGTAGTCTTCTTATCATACAGCATGCTTTGTAGTTTGGTTGCTAACTTGCGATCAATAATAGCGTACATAGCGTGTCCCTGGTGTTCAATCTATACCACGCTAGAACAATGTACTTGACCTACACTTAGTTATTTCTTTTTGTTATTTTACTGCATTTTAAGCAAAGCTAGTAGTTTTCTTAGCATACAGCGTGCTTTGTAGTTTGGTTGCTATCTTGCGATCAATGATAGTGCACATAGCGTGTCCCTGGTGTTCCATCTATACCACGCTAGAGCGGTGTACTTTACCTACACTTAGTTATTTCTTTAAGTTATTTTACTGCAATTTAAGTAAAGCTAGTAGTTGTCTTAAGCATACAGCGTGCTTTGTAATGTACTTTCCTCCCCCTCTCCATTCCTGATGACCGAATTACACGTGGGCCTCCTAAACCTGGCGCTACCTTTTCTAATATCACCTGCTTCAATGCAGCCTTGATATATTGCCCCACTCTGGTCTATTGTCTCCTACTCTCGATATTTAAAAGGCGCTTGTTATTCTCCTTTCCTTAGATGTTTTACCTACGTCTTGCACGTTGTGTACTCCGCTAACAGGGCCTAGTACTTGACTAAAGGAAGATGCGATGCAGACTCTTCCCTTACAATCACTAGTTTTACTCCGTGCTTTTTGTTACAAAACTACATTTGTATTAGTCATTTATAGAAGACACGTAGTACTGTCCACTCTTTCCCCTTGTTTTTTAGGAGTACGTCTGCTGGTATTCCAACTAATTTATGTGCTGCCTTGCAACCCTTGCCAGCGTTTAACCCTGGAGTTCCAATTACTTTTGCTTACCCTCCAAACTCTGCCTGTTATTGAATCTCTCCACAACGGCTGCACATGTACGCTATTGTTCTATTACAGGTTACCCACAATGAACATTCAAACTGTGCTGCTCATTATTTTGATGTTTTGATTGGTATTTGGTGTACCTTATGTCTAGTTAATGGTTTGCCTGTTTTTGTCCTGACTATATTTTGCACTGTATTTTTTTTGTTAATATTGCACTCCTCACTACCTGTCTTTTTCTCTCTTAACATTATAGCTCTGTGTTCCTTCTTCTACTCTGACTGCCCTGCCTTGTTTTTCCTTGGTACTCGCTGTTTCTGCAAAGTAGCTCTCCCACCTGATCACAGTGAACTATACCCTTGAACTCAGCAAGCCTACCCAGGAACACTGTATTCTGAAAGTATGTTTTCAAGACTTAACTAAACTTAGTACTTATTTTAATACTTATCTACCCTGCTAGGGTACAAGAGTCTCCTGGGTTTGATACGACAGTAGCCTACCCCCCCCCTCCAGAGGTCTCTTATATCCCCTACACCAGTCTAACACCCACTCTATTTCTATCTGTATTGTAACCTGACTGCCCACTTTTTCTCTGGTTCCGCCTGCTTATCCAACTTATAACTAGAGCTCTGCTCTACCCTACCTGTATCTCTACCTTAATACCTATCTTGTTCTCCTTTCTACAGTCCTCTGCTCAACTTAGCAAAACTGTCTGCTTTTTTCTAACTTTTATACTGTCCTCCTCCTCTATATATCTACTTCTCCTTACTTCTTCACCTATCTCTCTGATTGTTTCCAATCCTCTCTCTCCTCTGTGGTTTCTACCTGCTCCGTTCGCCCTGCGGGCTCACTCCGCTCACCTCCCTCCCCCAAATCCCACCCGCCCCTAGCACCTCTACATTTATTCCCACATAACCACACCCACCATATTCTGTAGCCAATCAGAACTTACTCCTCTCCGCCCACTCCACAGTCATCCCCTCCCATACCCAACCTCTCTACTTGTACACTTACCTATTTTATACAGTCTCTTACCTTTCTCAACATGTCCTACACTCACCTTCCTCTCCTACTACTAACTCTTCTAACTATTCTTTCCTCTACCTACCTAATAACCTACTATGAGCAACCTTTAAATCCTACTGTTAACATTCCACACAGACACACCCTAGCTACCCCCCCATCTACACTCACAACACATCTTAGTCCAACATACTGCAACTCATATCTTAAATCTAAATATCATCAACTCTCACATATCAAATACCTTATTCTTAGACATACAAAACACTTCTACTGCTTCAAGCGCACACAATTAACTCACCTTATTCAAAGTCTATCATTAATTGATGGGGACATCCACCCCAACCCAGGCCCAAAAACCTCCACAATATCCCCTAACTCCCAACAAATGAAAACTAAACCTACACCACATTCTACACCTCCTAAATCTCTCACGATAGCTCATCTTAACATCCGTAGCATTTGCAACAAACTTCCAGCTCTTCATGCCCTTCTAGAAGTCCAACAATTTGACATTCTCTGTCTTACCGAAACCTGGCTCAAACCCTCAATAAAAGATAATGAAATCATCCCCCCTGGCTACAGCATCCTAAGACAAGACCGTCTTAATAAAAAAGGTGGCGGAGTAGCTATTCTCTTTAAATCTGGACTGGATGTAAACAAATCAGCCCAAACCCCTCCATATGACACCAACGCTGAACTTATTTTCCAAACTTTCCCTTAACCCACACAAAACTATTAACATTATCTGCACCTATCTTCCCCCAGGCAACAACCCCCCCATATTAGAAGACCTACTTAACTGGTTTTCAACTAATCTTCTTCAAGAAACTATATTGCTAGGTGACTTTAATATTGATTGGAATGTATGTACCCAAACTAATCCATCCACACTTATCAACCTGCATGGATTCCACCAAACCATTAACTCCACAACTAGAATAAATAAAAACAATAACAAAGATACCATACTTGACTGGATCCTGACAAACAGACCCCAACAAAAGTATTCAACAGGTACCCTCCCAGATGACCTTAGTGACCACTCTCTCACATACATTAGGCACAAAACTCACCTAAAAACACCTCCCCTAATTCGCTTATCTCGCAGCAAAAAACATTTTGACCCTCATCAGTTTCAAAATGAACTTAGCCTTGTTAACTGGTCTCCTCTAAAAACTCTCCCAACAGAAGACGCTGTTAACCACTTTAATAAAACCTTTCTTACTATTTTAGATCAACATGCCCACTGCGATCCAGTCGCATGAAATATAATACAGCTCAATGGCTTACAACCAACACAAAACAACTAATCCTTAATAGGAATAAGGCCTGGACTCAGTGGCGAACCTCCAAAGACCCCATTGATCACCTTAGCTAAAAATAAAAAAGGAACATGACAAAGTTAGCTATCATAAAAGATAAAAAGAACTTTTACACCCAGCTACAGCAATCCTCCCACCACCAGCCACATAAATTTTGGAGATCTATTAACACACTTCTTTCCCCCGGAAAAGTTGAAACTCCCAATCCACTTGGCTCCTGCCCTGACTCTCCCTTACAAACAGCTAATGCTTTTAATAACTTCTTTACATCTACAATACTTAAACTGGCCAACCAACAAAGCCCTGACCCCTCTTTATTAGGTAGCCCAAGCTTCACTCCTCCACTTATGCAACTTAAACCCATACCTACCTCCTATATTCTTAAATCACTTCAAAAACTTTAAGCTTCTACCCCCTCAGCCGACAAACTGCCAGCAGAATATCTCTGGCTAGGTGCCAAAGCTATTGCCTACTCTATCTCTATACTAATAAACAGAACCATAAAAGAAAGTACTATACCTTCACTCTGGAAAATCTCACACATCATCCCCCTCTTCAAAGGGGGCGATTCATTCGAGTACTCTAACTACCGCCCTATAGCACTGCTATCTCCTATTGCAAAAATAATGGAGAAATGCATCCACAAACAGTTACTAAATCACCTCCTATCTAATAATCTCCTCGCTAACTGCCAACATGGCTTTCGTCCTTACCATAGCACCACCACAGCCTTATTATCCTTTATTGACTCCATTAATATTAACCGGAATAGCAATCTTCTTTCATCAGCATTCTTTGTAGACCTGTCCAAAGCCTTTGATATGGTGAATCACCAACTCCTCCTACATCGCTTAAAATCGCTCTCTCTTGATAATCTTGCCTTAAGCTGGTTCACTTCCTATCTTCAAAACCGGAAACAAGCCGTTTTATGGAACAATCTTTCTGAACTTCTCCCCACCACTTTAGGTGTCCCTCAGGGCTCCATCTTAGGTCCTCTTATTTTCCATTTTTATTAATGACTTGCATCTTGCCACCCCCCTAACTACTTGTATTCAGTATGCTGATGACACCACCATCATTTGCTCTGCCACAAACCAAGCTGACCTACACTTCCTTACCCAAAAGACATTCACTACTATTGAGCAATGGTTCTCCAACCACTGTCTTCTCTTAAACCCTAAGAAAACTAAACTTCTCCTCTTCTTGCCCACACACCTGTCTCCCCCTATTAATTTCACAATTACTTCTAACAATGGCACCCTTATCTCTCCTGACCAAACAACCAAACTATTGGGTATTACTACTGACAACCTACTAAAATTTGATTTTCACACCAACTCCATCATAAAAGCAACTAATAGAAAGTTAGGTTCTCTCTACAGAATCAGAACTTTCCTAACACCTGAAGCAAGAACTACCATAGCAAGAACACATCTTATCTCTACTTTACTATATGCTTCCCCCATTTACACTAATCTATCTAAGCATAACATTAATAAGCTTACAACAGCCTATAACAACACTGCCAGATTTGCCACTGCCTCTCCATATAAAACACATCACTGTCTGAACCACTCTAACCTAGGATAGCTGGAATTACCCCACCTAATTCAGTACTATCAGCTTACAATTGCCCACAAAGCCCTTTACCACCCTGAAAATATACCCATGCTCTCCACCCTTATAAAACCCTACAACAACTTAAAAGCCCTACGCTCTTCTAATAAAATACTGATTCAAACCTCTCTTTCAAAAAATATAGCAGGTCTCCATATTTTCCAACTCAGTCGGTAAAATCTGGAATAAACTTCCTCCAGACCTTATAGCCCAGACTTCCATTAAACTATTTAAGACCAAACTGAAACTCTTTCTTACTAAACACTGGCTTTGCTCTTGCATCAATCCTAGTTGATCTAGCTCCTCTTCGACCTCCTATTCTCCTCCTATATTCCTTAGACTTTCTCCCAAATCTATTTCTTCAATTTATTTCTTCCTTTCAACTTGAGATATGACTATCTCAACTATATTCCACTAGTAACACTTTTGTTAACTTTTTTAAACAACTCAATTCTTCTCTCACCTTTTTTTCCCATATCTGTACTTAAATAACTTCCTTGACTCTCTATCCACCTTTTTTTGTATCTTCCTGAAATTGTAGTTTTTTTGCCTTGCTTATTTGTGATTTTTGATCCATTGTGTATTTTGTACTTTACTGTTTTGTTACCATGTAGTAGAAGTAGATAGCGGAGCTTTTCTCCTCGGGCCTCCAGTGAAAATGGACATGTATCCAGTTGGACTAGCCCGGTTAACAAATGTAAAATAAAAAATAAAATAAAAAATAAATTATGGGTAAAGGGAGGAGCTAGGAGCTCGGATCTATGCTGTGATAGAAGTTGCCAGCTCGGATCCGTATCCCAAAGGTTGCTGACAAATGAAGTTCCTACTTCAGATTCACTGATTCTAGGTCATGAGAATGTTGACACCATAGGGTTTTGAGATACCATTGTAGTTTCCTCAAATGCAGTCTTGCGTATGGAATTAGTAAAATGAAAGAGGCCATGAACCCCAGAGCTTGCAGTATTTTCCTTGTAGATAGTGGAGTCTTTGTGGCCAGTAGTTTGAAGTAAGCTGTCAAATGAACTAGTTTCTCTGGCGTGAGGCAGGCCATCTGGGAAGTTGTAATGAAGCTTGCTCCCAGGAATACAATTTGTTGGCAGGGTACTAGATGTGATTTCCTTTCGTTTAAGGTGTACCTCAGAGAAGGTAGTAATTTCTTTACAAATGCCAGATGATTTAATGGTATTGTCCTGGCTTTCTGCCTGAATTAGACAATCGCCCAGGTATGGGTATATTTGAATATTTCTTTGCCTGCAGAATGCAATGACTGGAGCTAGGCACTTTGTGAATACCCTGGGCGCAGTAGATAAGCCAAAGGGAGAGCAGAACACTGATAGTGCATGTAGCCTGCTCTGAAGCGTAGGTATCTTCTGCAAGATTCCCTTATTGGGATGTGCAAGTAGGCTTCCTTTAAATCCAGTGTTGCCAACCAGGCATTTTTGCCTAGCACGGGAAGCAGCTGATGAAGAGTTAGCATTTTGAATTTTGGGATTACCAAAAAGAGTTTAGGATAGACAGGTCCAGGATAGGACACCAAGAATCGTCTTTTCTGGGTACCAGGAAGAGAGTGTTGAGTAAAAACCTTGTCCCCATTCCTCTTCTGGGATAGGCTGAAAATCCCTGATGCGTAGAAAAGAGAGAACCTGCTTTTGAGCCTCTGCCCATTGATTTGGGGGTAGGTCTGGCCAACCGTTTAGGGTTGGTAAGGAGTGGAAGTGGAATCTGTATCCTTGGGAAACTATATTTAAAACCCATTTGTCTTGGGTAATGGATTCTCAGTTTTTTGCATGCAAGGCGATCTTTCCCCCTAAAGGAACAGTCAGTTGAGCAGGGCTTGGAAGGTTTAAAGTTAAGTCATTGTGACAGTTTACAAAGGGGGGTGTCTTACTACTTCCAGCTTTGGAAGTGGGAGCCCCCACTTCTTAGGCCTGTGATTACCTTGAGACTGAAACCTGGATGGTCTGCTCGTTCTGGGTTTAGACTGAGAAGGCCTGGAAGAGGCAGGAAAAGACCAATTCTTAAAGGCCAGTGCCTACTAAATCTGGGAGGCTGTACTTGCAGGAAATCATGTTGCACAGATTTAGCTTTTTCCTCCATCTTAAGTACTACTACCGCTTTGCTGTCAAACAGGCGGTTTTGATTTAAGGGAGCATCCTGTAATTTAGTTTGACATGATCTGGCAAAGATTGCTCCTTAAGCCAAGCATGCCTTCTAAGTACAGACCCAGTGACAACAGCCCTGCAAGATGCCTCTAATGAATCAAAACCACATTGCAAAGCATGTTTTCCAACTTGCTCAGCAGAATGCATTAAATCCTGCAATTCTTTATTTTCATCACAGTCAGGAATCAATATAATTTTCTGTTTAAGCAATCAAATAATATGCTGCTGACACTAACATATGAAACTGGCAGTTTAAGGCACTAATGGCCAAAGCTGCAGAAGTCCATACCTTCTTACCCCATCTGTCCAGGACCCTGGAATCTCTATCAGAGGGGGTAGGGTTTTTGGTCATAGTAGCCTTGATGCCTTTGGGTCCCTGTGAAATGGTCTCAGGATCCGCAAGAAGGATTCTTAAAGAGGAACTTGACAGTCAGCTACTCTGTAATACCAGTCAGGTTTTCTGGGAGCCAGAGGTAGAGAGTCAGGGGCCAGGCTAGATTCCAAGAAAGCATCATCTACAATGTCCAGTACAGGAGGGACAGCTAAATGCCTGTGTTGAGGTAGGATTAAGAAATCCCTAAGCCTCTTTTTGGAGTCAATGTAATCCTGGCTTTCCCAGTGGAAATGCTCCCTAAGAGTATGCAAAATTTGACCAAAACAGAAATTCTCTGAAGGGGAAGCAGCGGGAATGGAATCATCTGCATCAGAATGCTCATAGGTAGATAAGGGCAACTCCTGGTCATCAGAGGAAACAAATTTCAGAATCCTGATCAAAAGAATCAGAAGGAAATTCAGTTCTAGGTTTCTTAGAGGGAGAAGGGTAGCTTCCCCTGATTAGAGTAATAAGGTCTTCAGCCATTCTGCTTCGGGCACCGCGCGGCAAGAAAGACTAAAGAAAATGGCGTCAGATGCATGTTTTATACCTCTGACGACCTGACGTCATGGAAGAGAAGACAGCAACCGATGCAAGACCCAAGATTTTGGAATTCAGGCCGACTGAGGGCAACCTGCCAGCAGATTACCCAAATGTAATGACTGCAACAGTGAAACACGAAGAACATCAGAAATTTCAGAATCCTTATCAGAAGAATCAGAAGGAAAATCAGTTCTAGGTTTCTTAGAGGGAGAAGGGTGGCTTCCCCTGATTAGAGTAATAAGGTCTTCAGCCATTCTTGTTTTGTTTTTTTAGGCATAGGGGCCTGACCATGCGATCTGGGCATCAGTTTTCTAGGTGCGGGTCAAGTTTTAAGCCTTGAAGAAGAAGATGGCGTCGGTTTAATAAGCAAGTCAGTAGGCCTGAATACACACTCAGAAGCCGCTGCCTGCACAGCGGCTCCAGACCCATCCAAGGTACAGACATCTGCAGGTTCCACATTCAAAGAAGCATCTCGCAGCATGCCGGACTCTGAATGGGTCTCAGTAGAGGCCTGCGAATCAGAAGTAGCAAGTATCGGGGGCTGCGAAAGCGCTTCACTGAGTACTGGCGACTAGCTTAGAAGCGTCGTTGGCAGCTTTGGACCTATGCGTTCTGTCTTTACCTATGCGTTTTTTTCAGAATATCAGTAGTCGGGTGGCTTACCAAAGCTATTTCTGGATAATTGAACAGAGTACCAAAATATTTAGATGCAAACATGAACAGATGACGAATAGTTCGAGGTTTGAATAAGGCACAAAACCGACAGAGAGGTAACGTCGTGGTCTGGGCCTAGGGCAAGGAATGCAGTACGAATGAAAATCTTTGAGGTATTTGCTTTCCACAAGAAATAAAGTTGTTAACTTTTACTGACATTGGTTTAGAGCAAGAAAAAAGATCCCCAATGGGGTACTTAGCTTAGTTGAAGACTTTGGATCTGAAACTCGAAAACGAAAATTTCAGGAGTCGGCCGACCGGCACTTGTGAACTGCTTCTACTTCGGGCACCGCACGGCCAGAAATACTGATGTAATGGCATTGGCTGCATGCTTTATACCCCTGACTACCTGATGGCATGGAAGATGAGACAGCAACCGACGCAGGAAACAAGACTTTGATAATCAGGCCGACTGAAAGCTACCTGTAAAGCAGAAAACCCAAATGTAATGACTGCAACAGGGAAACATGAACATCAAAAAGCTGATCAGATTTATGAAAGGTCTTTGTTTTGTCTGATTAATATCTGAGCTGTCTATGCAAATCCAGAGTATGAAGAACATTCTCACTAACAAATAGCAGAGAAGGGAAAAAGAAGGAACCTAGAGAGACTGATTAAGGGATAGCTCATTACCACTTTGGGTATACAAAAATGGATTTTTAAGGAGAGAAGCCCTGTCTCTATGAAAAACCAAAAAGGAAGGAAAGGCCATCAAGGCCTGTAGTTCAGACACCCTTCTGGCAGAAGTTAAAGCAACAAATAAAACAGTCTTCCAGGTGTGATGGTGCAATGCTGCAAAGCAGCAGCAGTGAATTTTTCAAGAACAATATTAAGATCACAAGGAATAGGAATTGGCTTTCTTGGGGTGGGGTGGGGGTCTAATATGAAGGGCACCTTAAAAAAATTGCATAACCTCAAACCCAGAAGACAATGGAGAAGTAAGTGGCAGACGGGCAGAAATTGCTAATTGGGCTTTCACTGAAGAATATGCCAAGTCAGCAAGGAAGAACCAAGAGGGGCTTTAATGTAAAGAGGTCCTGGTGATGTTTAAGACTAGAAAAAGAAAATCTCTTCCACTTGGACATGTATGATTTTCTGTTACTGGGTCTCCTGGCCTCCTGCAGGACCCCAAGCTCATCCTCACAAAACTGGTGTCAGAACGGAATGAAAACTCTATCCCCAAAAGCATCAGTTGAAGAGGGACAGATAAGTGTGAAGAGTTAATTTGCCCTGTGTGAGAAGACCAATACAGTGAGAATGTGTGATGACTGCCCCTGACCACATGGAACAGGAGGGGGAACCAATGCTGACTAAGCCAAAAGGGAGTAACCAACAATATGTTTTGGACACTCATCCTTGATTTTGTGAAGGGCCTTTGGACAAAGCAGGGAGGAAGGAAATGCATAGAGGAAAATTCATTTCCAAGAGAAGGACGTGGTGTCCACTTTCCAAGCCAAAGGGTTTGGGACTAACAGAATTGAGGGAACTGCCTGTTCAGAGGGGAGGCAAAGAGATCTATTTGAGGAATACCTCATTGATGAACTACATCCACACAGACATCCCTGTGAAGCATCCATTCATGAGGCTGTCTCCTGGATCTGCTGAGGTAATCTGCTACAGGATTGCACTCTGAATGTACACAGACTGCCTGTAGAGCGACTTGCCGATTGATGGTTACTCCGCATGCCAGAAGGGCTAACCTGCAAAGATGGTAAGACATGATGCTCCCCTGTTTATGTACCACTTGTGCATATAGGCTTTCAAGGGACCTGGGACTCGAGAATACTTGGAAAACCTGAAAGGCTAGGATGAGAGCCAGTACCTCCTGGATTTTGATGTGATCCACCCTCTGCTGAGGGGACAAAAAGCCCTGCACCTTCAGGGTGCCTAAAGTGGCTCTCCACCTAAGCTCTGATGAGTCTATAAATAGTTCCTGAGATATCTGTGGAGGATGGGAAGGGACATCTGGATTGAGACAGTTGCCAAATCGATCAGTGAAGCTCCAGTTTGAAACAAGGGAGCAGAGGAATGAGATGGCTCAGCAGATGGAGGTGTTGAGCCACAGTGACAATAGGTACTACTGAAAGTTCCTTATAAGAAGCCAGGCCTACAGAAGCATGGGGACAGTGGAGGCCATGAACTCAGGAGCTCAGAGGAAACTCCCTGGCTAGAAGAGAGGATAGAGGAAGAAGGGACAGAAAATAACATTTATGAGGAACAAAACCTTGGAGGCAGGAAGAGATGCCAGCACTAGAACAGTTTGGAACCTGATGCCTAGGAAAACGTGATCCTGAGATGTAGTCAACATTGCATTATGAACGGTGACAGTTAATCCCAGGCTGTGCAACAGAAGCTGGGTAAATTGAAGATCCTGATCCAGCATGGAATGAGATAGAGCTTGCAGCAAGATGTCATCCAGATAAGGAAATATTTGAATGCTCTGAAACCTGAAAAGACAACAGGGGCAAGATATTTCAACACACTTATGATTGTGGAAAACTCAAAGGGCAAAGCAGAGAACCATCTTTCCCAGGAGACTGGAAACATCCTGGAATAAAAACCCAAAACCAGTGTGCCTGTGAAACCAGATGAATGGAACCATGGTCCAGCAGATCCTGCAATACTCATGGAAAATGAGGAAGCTGTTCTGTCAGGGGTTGAGGAATTCCAGAAAAGGCCTTCCAGGTCATAAAGTAACCTTGACAGATGAAGAAAACTCAGGTGTCTGCTGTGATCAACTGCCAAACTGGGAGATAAACAGAAATCCTGAGGGAAAAGGGAACCTGGCCAAGAATAGGGGAAACAAAGATATGCTTCAAATCTTTCATGACCTCACCCTAAATCCTGGTCTTGAAAATGTCAGCCACAGCAGTACCAAACTCTGGTTATCCAAGGGAGCATCCAGAAGTTTTGCTTTGATATCATCTGGCAATGCCTAAAGGGAAAGCCAGAAGTAGTACACAGTTGTGTACACTTACCATAAATGTAGCTGTTGAGTGTATTCACTATTGCAGTCATTACATTTGGGTCATCTGCTTGCAGTAGCCCTCAGTCGGCTTGATTAACAGTCTTGGGTCCTGTATATGTTGCTGTCCCTCGTTGTCAGGGGTATAAAACAAGCAGCAGACACCATTACATAAGTTTTTCTTGCCCCAGACGTCAGGTGCCCCCCTAACGGGAAGCAATCAAATCTATAAATACAAGGAAATACCTCCAGCAAAAAAGGAAATACACCAAAAAGCTTTTAGAGCACAGTAAGTGAGAGTAAAGGTATAGCCAAAAAAAGAAAGGGGACTGGGAGGGAGGGTAACTAGGACTGCAAAAGTGAATACACTCGAACATCTACATTTATGGTAAGTGTACACAACTGAAATATGTTCTTCGTGTTTCACTGTTGCAGTCATTACATTTGGGTAGACACCCAAAGCTAAGGTCAGGAGGAGGAATTTAAACAGAATGAGGACCAGCTATAAGGCACTGCAAGACTGCAGTGGCAAAACCAACTCTGGATTTAGAGAAAATTGGCAAATGATAATGCTTGCTGAAAGTATCCACAGAATTTCAGGGAGCAGCTACTAGGATGTCCCTAGTAGGGACACCCCTGAGAAAGGCTGTAGAGGTAGATGCAGCCATGGTTGAATGGGGTCTGATGCCCTGTGGGATTGGTTTTCCATGGTGCTTATAGCAGAAATGAATGCAGTGGCCTATCCATTTTGAAATGGTTTGTTTTGAAATGGCTTTCCCCTCTGTCCCTGCAGCAAATGCCACCAGCAGTTGTTCAGATTTCCTTTGAGGTTTCGTCCTGTCCAAGCAGAATCTAAGCTGTCTGAGCACATCTAAAGAGTGCAGTATTTGTTCCCCTTTGTTCTGTGGGTTAGGAAAGAAGGTAGGCAAATGAAGAGACTGATTAAGAGCCACACTGGATACCACCTTGGGCATGAAGGAAGGATTGGTTCTGAGGGACACCCTGTCCGCATCAAAGATGATGAAAGGTTCTACTGCTATAAGGACCTGTAATTCAGATGCTCTTGCAGAAGTGATTGCTAAAAGGAAAGCTGTTTTCCAGGAAAGAAATTTTAAATCTGCAGTAGCAGCTGGCTGGAAAGGAGGAAGAGTGAGTTTATCCAAGACAAAGTTAAGACCCCAGGCTGGAGTTGGAGCTCTCCTTGGTGGCCTTAAATTTTTGGCCTCTCTGAGGAACTGATTGAGCAGTGGATGAGAAGAGAGAGGAAGCTCTGTAACAAAATGAGCTGAAATGGCTGAGGCATGAATTTTCATGGAGGAAAAAGACAAGCCCTTATGAAGCATCTCAGTCCAGTATTGTAGAATCTGAGGTAAACTGGGCACTGCTGCTTTCATTCCTTGAGACTGGTTCCAGGCACAGAATCTTTTCCATTTTGCAGCATAAGATTTTCTAGTACTAGGCCTTCTTGCCTCTAAAATTATATCCATTACTGAATTACTGAGGGATGGTAAAGGAGAGATTACGTAATTAGCCAGACTGCTAGGCTCAGGGTTTGCAGCTGAGGGTGCAGAATCTGGTTCTCCTGCTGAGACAACAGGGAAGGAGTCTGAGGTAGGTGCCATGGAGCCAAGCATGACACACTGTGCAAGAGTGGGTACCAGTGTTAGAGAGGCCAGTCTGGTGGAATTAAAATCGTCCTGGGCCTGTCCTGTTTGATCTTTAGTAGTACCTTGGAGGGCACAGGCAGAGGAGGAAAGGCATAAACTGGTAAGTTTTTCCAGCTGAAGGATAGAGCATCCACTTTCCAAGCTAGTTTGTGGGGAATCCTTTTGCAAAATTTGTCCAGTTGATGCTTCTGGGGAAAGGCAAACAGGTCTATATGTGGGCCCCCCCATTTGCTTGTCAATATGTTGAAAATTCTTGGTTCCAGTTTTCACTCGTGTGGGTCCATGAGGATTCTGCTTAGTCCGTCTGCAAGTGTATGTTATTTTCCTGGCAGGAACTGAGTTTGTAGATTCACTTGGTAGCTCAAGGCTGTGTTCCACAATGCAATGGCTAGCCTGCAGAGGAGGTAAGAATGTGTACACCCCCCCACTTGTTTATGTACCACATGACAGTGTCGCTGTCCGTCTTTACCATTAGTTGTTCTGGAAGAATGTGGTCCTTGAAGGCTGTCAGAGCATTCTGTACAGCTAATATTTCCTTTTCATTTATGTGCAGGTGCATTTGACTTGGGTTCCATTTGCCCTGAATGCACTTTCCTGCCAGGTGAGCCCTCCATGCATAGTCTGATGCGTCTGTTAAGGTTTGGACGGCAGGGGGCACTGTGAATGATAGCCCCCTGTTTTGGTGGCAGGCCTCTGCCCACCAAAGGAACTCTAGGCGTAAGCAAGGTATGATAGAAATCCTTGCTTCTAGATCCTGTGAATGTTGACACCATAGGCTTTTGAGATACCATTGTAGTTTCCTCATATGCAGCCTTGCATACGGAATTAGAAGAATGCAGAAGGCCATGAACCCCAAGGCTTGAAGTATTTGCCTTGCAGACAGCTGTTTTTTGTGGCCACTTGTTTGAAGTTGTCAAATGAATCCGTTCCTCTTGCGTGAGGAAAGCCATCTGGGGAGTTGTATTCAGGGTTGCTCCCAGGAATATAATTTGTTGACAGGGTACCAGGTGGGATTTCTTTTTGTTTATGATGAACCCAAGACAAATCAGTACCCTCTGAACAAAGGCGAGATGATTCAAAAGAATGTCTTTGCTTTTGCCTGAATTAGACAATCGTCCAATTATGGGTATATCTGAATATTTCTTTGCCTGCTTTAAAGCGTAGATACCTTCTGCAAGACTCCCTGATAGGGATGTGCAGATATGCTTCTTTTAAGTCTAGTGTTGCCAACCATGCATCCTTGCCTAGCATAGGAAGCAGCTGGTGTAGAGTCAGCATTTTGAATTTTGGAATCACCAGAAAGGTGTTTATAATAGAAAGGTCCAGGATAAGATGCCATGTATTACCTTTTCTGGGGACCAGAAAAAGTCTCGAATAGAAACCTTGTCCCTTTCCTCTTCTGCTACCAACTGAACAGCCCCCATGTTTAAGAGAGAGAGTACTTGATATCGGGCCTCTGTCCAGTGATTTGGGGGTACACCTGGCACCCGTTTGGTGTTGGTAACGTGTGGAAATGAAATCTGTATCCTTGGGACACTATTTAAAACCCATTTGTCCTGGGTAATGAGTTCCCAGTTTTTGGCCTGCGGACCAGTCTTTCCGCCTAAAGGAGCATTCAGTTGGGAAGTGCTTGGTAGTCTGAAAAGCAAGTCATTGAGACAGTTTTCCATAGGGGGAGTCTTACTACTCCCAGGTTTGGGTGCGGAAATCCCCCACTGATTAGTCTTGTGTGTTCCTTGGGACTAAAACCTGGGGTTTTTGCTGTGTCTGGGTTTGGCTTGAGAAGAACTGGAAGGGGCTGGAAAGGACCAATTTTTAGAGGGCCAGTGCCTACTAAATCTAGGAGGCTGAACTTGTTAGGAACCTTTAACAGTTTGCATAGATTTAGCTTCATCTTCCATCTTTTTAAGAACTTCCTCAGCCTTGTTGACAAACGGGCAGTACTGATTTAAGGGAGCATCCAGCAATTATCTTTTAACATGATCAGGAAAACCTTGCTCCTTAAGCCAAGCATGCCTTTTGAGCACACACTCAGTAACAGCAGCCATGCAAGAGGCCTCTAATGAATCAAATCCACATTGCAAAGTATGTTTTCCAACCTGTTCAGCAGAATGCATTAAATCCTGTAATTATTTACAGCACAGTCAGGAAGTAACAATTTTCTGTTTAAGCAATCCAATAGCATGTTGTTGATACTTTAACATATGAAACTGGCAATTTAAAGCCCTAATGGCCAAGGTTGCAGAAGTGTAAACTTTCTTACCCCATCTATCCAGCGTCCTGGAACCTCTATCGGAGGGGGTAGGATTTTTAGCAGTAGAAGCCTTAATGTGCCCTTGGGTCCCTGTGAAATAGTCTCTGGATCATCAATAGGATTTTTAAAAAGGAACTTGAGAATCAGGAACCCTGTAATATCGGTCAGGTTTTCTGGGAGCAGGAGGCAAAGAATCAGGAGCCAAACTAGATTCTGAAAAGTCATCATCAACAATGCCTAATACAGGAGGTATAGTTAAAGGCCTATGCTGAGGCAGGAGTAAGAAATCCCTAAACCTCTTTTTTGAATCATAAAAGTCCTGGCTTTCCCAGTGGAAATGCTCCCTTAGAGGATTGTAAGGTCTCACCAAAAGAAAAATCTTCTGGAGGGGAAGCGGAGGGAATAGAGCCCTCTGCATCAGAATCCTCATAAGTAGATAAGGGCAAATCCAGATCAGAAGAATCAGAAAAATCCGAATCCTGTTCAGAAGATTCATAACCAACTTCAGTCCTAGGTCTTATAGAAGGGGGAGGCTGGCTTCCCCTGATTAGAGTTATAAGATCTTCAGACTTTCTTATTTGTTTTTTAGGCATAGAGGCCTGAGCATGCGGCCTGGGCATCGGTTTCCTAGGCATGGTTCGAAATTATAGCTTAAATGAAGGAGGAGGCATCGGTTTAATGTGCAAGTCCGTAGGCCTGAATACCCTCAGAAGCCGGTGCCTGCACAGCGGCTCTGAACCCATCCAAGGTAAAGACATCCGCAGGTTCTGCAGTTGAAGCATCTAGTGACATACCGGACTCCAAATGGGTCTCAGTAGAGGCCTGTGAGTCAGAAGTAGCAGTTATCAGGGGCTGCGAAAGCACCTCACTGAGTACCGGCGAACTGGCGACTGGCTTAGGAGAAGCGTCGATGGCAGCTTTGGACCTCGGCGGCCTGTCACTGTCTTTATCTTAGCATTTTTTCAGAATACCGGCAGTCGGATGGCTAACTGACGACATTTCTGGATAATTAAACCCAAGAACTGGAATATTTAGAAGAGAAAATATACGACGACGGATAGTGCACTGATTAAATAAAGCACAAAACAGACAGCAAGGTATGTTGTAGTCAGGGGCTAGGCAAGGAATACAGTACAAATGAAAATCTTTGAGAGGTATTTGCTTTACACAAGTAATGTAATTACTAACTTTTACTGAGATCGGTAAGGAGCAAGAAAAAGTTTCCCCAACGGGGTATTTGGATTTAGTTGAAGACTTCAGTTCTGAAACTCAAAAATGAAAATTTCAGGAGTCGGCCGACCGGCACTTGTGGACTGCTTCTGCTTCGGGCACCGCATGGTAAGAAAGACTGATGTAATGGTGTCGGCTGCATGTTTTATACCCCTGACGACAAGGAAGAAGGGACAGCAACTGACGCAGGACCCAAGACTTTGTTAATCAGGCCGACTGAGGGCTTCTGCAAGCAGATAACCCAAATGTAATGACTGCAACAGTCATCTCAGAGCCAGAGGCAGCAGCCCTACAGGATGCATGATGCCATACATCTCAAGTGTACAGATTTTCGTAGTTGTCCAGATTTTTGCCTATTTTTGGTGTGTTCGTCCTAAAATCTGTACCTTTCTGGCCAATAGCCGAGAACTGAAGTCATTAAATGATGACAAATATTTGATTTAAGAGTTCACATCCTTCATAAAATTCATGCTAATACAAAACCTATTATTCTGTCAATTTTCAAAGTTTGTAAGAGCAATATTTAAAGCATGTCCCCATCTGTCCCCCCATCATTTAGGTTTTGTCCAGATTTTTTGCTCTAAGAGGTTGAGAGGTATGGATGCATCTGCTGCATCATAACTGAATTTGACAGAGTGATGGGCAACCTCAGAAATTGAAATAAGCAAGAAAAGAGCTGAGACTTTACCCTCAGGGTCAGACATATCAGAAACAAGTTTCCACACCTAGGAAACAGACAGTACGCACCTTATCATATGGGTCTGGTAAATGATGGCCCTAAAGGCTAAACAGCAGAAGTATATACCTCTTTACCAGTCCTATCTGTGGCTCTATTATCCTTATGCAAAGGAAGGAGCTTGGAAGAATGCAACAACCTACAGGCTTATCAGCAAACAGAAATCACTGCAGGATCACAGGAAGGGCATTTCTACAGGAATATGCAGGCATCTGGCACCCTATAAAACCGATCAGGTTTCTTACGAGTTGGAGGCCGAGAATCTAGTGTCAGAGAAGCAACAAAAAAGGTATTTAACAGAGCACTCAACACAGGAGAGAGAGCTGAAGGTTTAGGACAGTTCATTTACAACAACTCAGCCACCTCTTCTGGACATTTGAAGCTTGGATGCAATCCCACTTGAGATGTTCAATCACGTACAGAACACTCACCACAGGGAAGCTCCTCCAAAGTAGAATCAGGACTGACGGATAAGTCCTCCTCCTCAAATCCTTAATCTAAAGACAAAGGTAATTGGGAGGAACAGGCCAAGTAATCAGCCTCAGAATCAGGATCCCAGTACAAAGACTCTGGGTCCCTAGCCCTCTTACAGGTAGAAGACCAAGGAGGAGCAGGAACCAAAACCCCCTGAGTAGGCTTCAACTCCAAGGCACTGAAAATGCCTCGAATAAAGTCCTGCCACTCCTTTTTTGGATCCCTTGTGGAAGATGTCACATAGTCTTTTGCCTTTTCTTCATAGGGACGTCAGCCTAGAATTCTTGGACTTCTTAAGTGGTGTCTCTATCACCGGACGAGCTGATTCTGACATGACACCTTGGGCTGCAAGCATGAGACATTGGTTCTCAAGATAAATGGAAAGGGAAGAAAGCGATTATGAAAAGTCTTGGAACAAAAGTCTAACAGATGGAGCACAGTGTGTGGTCATGGGATGTACCTAAACAAAGCATTCACTTATCGTGGTGTTTTTATAGGGAAATCTTCCTCCCATACTCACATTTCCCTTTCTTAGATAACATATAACCCAGCAAACAACATAAGGAGAGGAAAAAGAACCAAACAAGGTACTTATCTGAAAAATGCAGGCTCAGTAAATCCAGCAGAGTGGAGTGCATTAAGACTAATGTACAATAATGGCATTGGCGGCAAAGACATTCTGAGTTAAGAGTGTATGTATGGCACCTTTATGCACTACTCTTCTATGGGGAGCATACATCTGATGTACGATGCTCTCTAGGTAATGAAGGCTTTGGTATACTGGCCAGACACTTGGCTATCCTTGACAGGAAACCAGAGAGGTGATGAATACTGCAACAGTGATATGGAAGGACACTGAAGACATACTGTACTGCACACTACCAGGACACATTTGTTTAAGCTGTCTCTCATGGCTTCCAGCAGAAAACACAGCACTTCCACTGTGAACTGAAGCTTTAAAGATCAACATACTAAGAAGATCTATACTGACAGTCTGGAAATCTTTAGACGGGGGTTACTACAGCACCTTTGTCTAAAGTTAGAAAGATGCCTTGTTGCATAAGAAGGAAAAAAAAAAAACATCTTGTCATACGCACCAGCTAAAGAACTAGAACCATTGATGCCTTAGCCATAAAGAGCTATCAGAAGAAAGTACAGATGTGTACACTTACCATAAATGTAGATGTTTGCATGTATTCACTGTTGCAGTCATCACACTTGGGTTATCCTGTCAGGGGTAGCCCTCAGTCGGCCCGAATACCAGAGGCTTAGTATTTCTGCGTCGGTTGCTGTCGCTCCAGGACTGACGTCAGGTTCTCAGTGGTATAAAATCAGGCAGCAGACGCCAATACATCAGTTTTTCTTGCCCCAAATGTCAAGAGCCCCCAGATAGGGAGCAAGGTTATGGTGGAAGAACACCACCATTAGAAATTAAATACCAGAAATCCCTGTAAGGAGTGAGGGGGGAGAGAGACAGAGAGAGAAACAAGGTGGATGGAGAGTGGGAAAAGTACAGTCGTGTAAATGCAGTGTATTCACTGTTGCAGTCATTACATTTGGGAAATCTTCTGGCAGGTTGCCCTCAGTCAGCCTGGTTAACAACGTCTTGGGTCCTGCGTCGGTTACGGTCTCTTCTTCCATGATGTCAGGGGTATAAAACATGCAGCAGACGCCATTACATCAGTTTTATTGCCCCAGATGTCAGGTGCCCCCCTAATGGGGAGCAAATAAAATTAATAATACAAAAATATACCTCCAACCACAAGCAAATACACCAAAAAGGCTTTTAAGCATTGTAAAAGAAAGTAGAGATACAGCCAGAGAAAAGTAGGGGGCTGGAGGGAGGGTAACCAGGACTGCAACAGTGAATACACTCAAACATCTACATTTATGGTAAGTGTACACAACTGTACTATGTTCTTAGAGTTTCACTGTTGCAGTCATTACATTTGGGTAGATTCCCAAAGCTACGGTTGGGAGGAGTTTATACAGCATTAGGGCCAGCTATAAGGCCCTGCAAGACAGCAGTGGCAAAGCCAGCTCTGGATTTAAAGAAAATTGGTAAATGATCATGTTTGGTGAAAGTATGTACAGAACTCCAGGTAGCAGCTTCTAGAATTATCCCTGGTAGGAACACCTCTGAGAAAGGCTGCAGAAGTAGATGCAGCCCTGGTGGAGTGAGATCTAATCCCCTGGGGGAACTCCAGGTAGCAGCTTCTAGAATAATCCTTGGTAGGAACACCTCTGATAAAGGTTGCAGAAGTAGATGCAGCCCTGGTGGAGTGAGATCTAATCCCCTGGGGGATAGGTTTTCCATGGTGCTTATAGCAGAAATGAATGCAATGGCTTATCCATTTAGAAATGGTATGTTTTGAAATAGCCTTAGCCACTGCCCCTGTAGCAAATGCTACTAGCAATTGTTCAGATTTTCTTCGAAATTTAGTCCTGTCCAAGTAGAATTTAAGTTGTCTGTGCACATCCAAGGAATGCAGAATCCGTTCCCCTTTGTTCTGTGGACTGGGAAAGCAGGTTGGCAAATGAATGGAATGATTAAGAGCCACAGTGGAAACCACCTTGGGCATGAAGGACAGATTGGTCCTCAGAGATACCCTGTCCGCATGAAAGATGATGTAAGGCTCCACTACCATAACGGGCTGTAATTCAGAAATCCTTCTAGCTGAAGTGATTGCTAAGAGGAAGGCTGTTTTCCAAGAAAGAAATTTTAAGTCTGCAGTAGCAGCTGGCTCGAAAGGAGGTAGAGTGAGCTTCTCCAAAACAAAGTTAAGGTCCCAGGCAGGGGTAGGAGCTCTCCTTGGTGGTCTCAAGTTCTTTGCCCCTCTGAGATACTGCTTGAGCAGGAGATGAGAGAAGAGGGGTGGGTTCTGTGTTATAGTGAGCTGAAATAGCTGAAGCGTGGATTTTAAGAGGAAAAAGGCAGGCCCTTGTGAAGCATCTCAGTTAAGTATTGCAAAATCTGAGGTAAATTGGGGGCTGCTATGCTCATCCCTAAAGACTGGTTCCAGGCACAGATTATTTTCCATTTGTCAGCATAAGATTTTCTAGTACTAGGTCTTCTTGCCTCCAAGATGACATCCATCACAGATTTGCTGAGGGTAAGGGTGAATTTAAGTGATTAGCCAGGCTGCAAGGTTCAATGTTGGAAGCTGAGGGTGCAGAATTTGGTTCTCCTGCTGAGACAGCAAGGAAGGGGTCTGAGGCAGGTGCCACGGTGATATTTGTGTCACAGTGCGCAGGAGTGGGTACCAGTGTTGGGGTGGCCAGTCTGGAGCAATCAAAATCATTTTTGGTTTGTCCTGTTTGACTTTTAGCAGAACTTTGGAGAGCAGATGCAGAGGGGGAAAGGAGTAGACCGATAGGTTTTTCCAGCTGAAGGACAGAGCATCCACTTCCAGGCTTCTTTGTGGGGAGTCCTTGTACAAAACTTGTCCAACTGGTAGTTCTGGAGGGAGGCTAATAGATCTATGTCTGGGCTCCCCCATTTGCTTGTCAACATGTTGAAAATCCGTGGTTCGTTTCCACTCATGTGGGTCCATGAGATTTCTGCTTAGTCCATCTGCCAGTGTATTCAATTTTCGTGGCAAGAATTGAGCTTGTAGGTGCACTTGGTAGCTCAAGGCTGTGTTCCACAATGCCATGGCTAGTTTGCAGAGGGGGTAGGAATGTGCACCACCTGCGTGCTTATGTACCGCATAACTGTGGTGCTGTCCGTCTTTACCATTAGTTGTCCTGGAAGAATGTAGTCCTTGAAGGCTGTCAGAACATTCTGTACAGCTAACATTTTTTTGATTGATATGTAGGTGCATTTGATTTGGGTTCCATTTGCTCTGAATGCATTTCCCTGCCAGGTGAGCCCCCCATGCATAGTCTGATGCATCTGTAGTTAGGGTTTGGGTGGCAGGGGGTAGTGTGAATGGCAGGCCTCTGCCCACCATAGGAACTCCAGGCATAGGTAAGGTACGATAGGAATTATTGTTTCTAGGCTGTGACAATGTTGACTCCATAGACTTAAGTACCACTGTAGTTTCCTCATATGCAGTCATGCATATGGAATTAGAAAAATGCAGGAGGCCATGTACCCCAAGGCTTGCAGTACTTGTCTTGCAGATAGCAGGGTTTTTGTGGCCACTTGTCTGAAGTAAGTTACCACATGAATTTGCTTCTCTAGCGTGAGGAAAGCCATCTGAGCAGTTCTATTCAAGCTTGCACCCAGGAATGTAATCTGAGAGGGTACCAGTTGTGATTTCTTTTCATTTATGGTGTACCCCAGACAAGTTAGAAACCTTTCTACAAACGCCAGATGATTTAGAAGTATGCCCTGCTTTTCTGCCTGAATTAGACAATCGTCCAGGTATGGATATATCTGAATATTTCTTTGCCTGCAAAATGCAATAAGTGGAGCCAGGCACTTTGTGAATACCCTGGGCGCAGTAGACAAGCCAAAGGGCAGTGCAGAGAACTGATAATGCAAGTAGACAAGCCAAAGGGCAGTGCAGAGAACTGATAATGCAAGTAGACTGCTTTGAAGTGTAGGTATCTTCTGCAAGATTCCCTGAATGGGATGTGCAGGTATGCTTCTTTTAAATCTAGAGTTGCCAACCAGGCATCTTTGCCTAGCACAGGAAGTAACTGGTGGAGAGTCAGCATCTTGAATTTTGGAATGTCCAGAAAGGTGTTTAAAGTAGACAGGTCCAGAATTGGACACCATGGTTTGTCTTTTCTGGATACCAGGAAAAGCCTGGAATAGAAACCTTGTCCCTTTTCCTCTTCTGGTACCGGTTGAATAGCCCCCATGTTTAAGAGGGAAAGTACTTGTTTTTGAGCCTCTGTTCACTGATTTGGGAGCAGGTCTGGCCACCCGTTTGGTGATGGCAACGTGTGGAAATGAAATCTGTATTCCTGGGACACTACATTTAAAACCCATTTGTCCTGGGTTATGAGTTCCCAGTTCTTTGCATGAAGAACAATATTTCCCCCAAAGGGGTGGCTAAAAGGTAAGTACTTGGTAATTTTAACAGGAAGTCATTGAGACTGTTTACCACAGGAGGGGTTGTCTTATTTCCAGATTTGGAAGTGAAGGCCACCCATTGCTTAGTTCTGAGAGTCCCCTGGGACTGAAACCTGGTGATTTTGGTGTCTGGGTTTGGCTTGAGAGGATCTGGAAGGAGCTGGAAAAGACCAATTCTTAGTAGGCCAGTGCCTACTAAATCTTGGAGGTTGCACTTGTAAAAAATCTTTAACCGTTTGCATAGATTTAGCTTTATCTTCCATCTTTTTTAGATCTTCTTCAGCTTTGTTGCCAAACAGGCAGTCCTGATTTAAAGGAGCATCCAAAAATTTTGCTTTAACTATCAGGCAGACATTGCAAGCATGCATTCTAAGCACAGACCCAGTAACAGCAGCCCTGCAGGAGGCCTCTAAAGAATCAAAACCACATTGCAAAGTATGTTTTCCAACTTGCTCAGCAGAATGCAATAAATCCTATAAATCTTTATTTTTCCACACAGTCAGGAATCAACATCATTTTCTGTTTAAGTAGTCCAATAATATGCTGTTGATATTTTAACATATGAAATTGGCAGTTTAAAGACCCGATTGCCAAGGTTGCACAAGTATAAATCTTTTTACCCCATCTATCCAGCGCCATGCAGTCTCTATCAGAAGGGGTAGGACTTTTAGCAGTAGAAGCCTTAATGCCCTTGGGCCCCTGAGAAATGGTTTCTGGATCTGCAACAGGATTTTTGAAAAGGAACTTGTGGGACTCAGGAACCCTGTAGTATCTTGTCAGGTTTACTAGGAGCCAGAGGCAGGGAATCAGTGGTCATTCTGGATTCCGAAAACAAATCAACAATGGCTAGTACAGCAAGTATAGCCAAAGGCCTATGCTGAGGTAGGAGGAGGAAATCCCCAAGCCTCTTTTTAGAATCAGAAAATTCCTGACTTTCCCAGTGGAAATGCTCCCTTAAGGTATGTAAAGTTTCCCCAAAAGAAAAATCCTCTGGAGGGGAAGAAGAGGGAATGGAATCCTCTGCATCAGAATCCTCATAAGTAGGTATGGACAAATCCAGGTCATTAGCAGAGTCAGAAGAAACAGAATCCTGATCAGAAGATTCATAATCAAGCTCAGCCCTCGGCCTCTTGGGGGGAGTTGACTAGCCCTGATTAGAGTAATTAGATCTTCAGCCATTTTGATCATTTGTTTTTTAGGCATAGGGGCCCTAGTACCTATCTATGAACCTATACAAAAGCTCCTCATTAAAAATCTTGATGATTGGAAGGGAGAAAGGAAATTCACTCTGCTCGAAAGTGGCACAGGAAAATAATTTTCTTGGGTGGCGAAAGCCAGGGTACCTTTGGCTAGGCTTATATAGGGCCTAGGGCCAATAGCATAGTACCTACCTATGAACCTACCTATGAACATGTGGCCTGGGTGTCGGTTTCTTGGGCACAGATCAAGATTTAGGCCTTAGTAATGAAGGTGGAGTCGATTTAATATGCAAGTCCGTAGGCCTGAATACACCCCTCAGAAGCCGGTGCCTGCACAGCGGCTCTGGACACATCCACGGTACAGACATCCGCGGGTTCGATAGGTGAAGCATCTCGTGGCATCCCAAATGGGTCTCAGTAAAGGCCTGCAAATCAGAAGTAGTGGGTATCAAGGGCTGTGAAAGCACCTCACTGAGTACCGGCGAACTGGCGTCGTTGACAGTTTTGTATCTCGGCGGCCTGTCTCTGTCTTTATCTTTGAGTTTTTTCGGAATCGCGGTAATCGGATGGCCAACAGACAACATTTCTGGAAAATTAAACAAAGAACCACCAACGACGGATAGTGCACTGATTAAATAAAGCACAAAACTGACAGCAAGGTACGTCGTGGTCAGGGTCTAGGCAAGGAATACAGTACAAGTGAAAATCTATGAGGTATTTGCTTTCCACACGTAATGCAATTATTAACTTTTACTGACATCGGTAAGGAGCAAGAAAAAGTTTCCCCAACAGGGTACTTAGCTTTAAGTTGATTTACATAGATTTAAGTTGAAGACTTCAGTTCTGAAACTTGAAAATGAAAATTTCAGGAGTCGGCCGACCGGCACTTGCGAACTGCATCTGCTTCGGGCACCGCACGACAAGAAAGACTGATGTAATGGTGTCGGCTGCATGTTTTATACCCCTGACGACCTGATGTCATGGAAGAAGGGACAGCAACCGACGCAGGACCCAAAACTTTGTTAATCAGGCCGACTGAGGGCAACCTGCCAGCATATTACCCAAATGTAATGGACTGTAACAGTGAAACACGAAGAGCATCCTGGAATGCAACAGTGAATACACTCGAACATCTACATTTATGGTAAGAGTACACAACTGTACTACGTTCTTCGTGTTTCACTGTTGCAGTCATCACACTTGGGTTGATTCCCAAAGGTGTAGAAAAGGGTGGAGGACAGTCAAGAAGACTGCAGGCTGGCTAGGATGCCCGGTAAGACTGCGGTTGCAAAGCCTGTCCTGGATTTGGAGACGATAGACAGGAGGTAATGCTTGAAGGTATGAACAGAATTCCATGTTGCAGCCTCCAGGATGTCCCTGGTCAGGACCCCTCTGAGAAAAGATGTAGAGGTGAAGGCTGCCCTGGTGGAGTGCGTCCTGACCCCCTTAGGGAGAGTTTCCCATGGTATTTGTAGCAGAAATGGATACAGTGTGCTATCCATTTGGAGATTTGTTTGGCTATGGCCTTGCCCTCTGCCCCTGCTACAAAGCTGACTAGCAATTAGTCAGTTTTTTTCTAAAAGATTTAGTCCTACACAGGTAGAATCTGAGCTGTCTGTGCACAACTAGAGAATGCAGAATCCTTCCCCCCTTGTTTTGTGGGTTAGGAAAAAAGGTGGGCAAATGAACAGATTGGTTGAGAGCCATTTTAGGCATGAAAGTTGGGTTAGTTCTAAGGGAGAGTCTGTCAGCATGAAAAATGATGAAGGGCTCCACAGCCATGAGTGTTTGTAGCTCTGAAACTCTTCTAGCTGAAGTAAGGGCCAAAAGCAAGGCTATTTTCCAAGAGAGGAATTGTAACTCTGCTGAAGCTGCACGCTCAAAAGGGGGGGAGGGGGTTTCCAACACAAAGTTAAGGTCCCAAGCTGGGGTAGGAGCTCTTCTGGGTGGCCTTAAAATATCAGCCCCTCTTAGGAACTTGTTTGATGAGAGGGTGAGAAAAGAGGTGGCTCTGTGCTGTAATGAGCAGCTATGGCAGAGGCATGAATTTTAATAGAAGAGAAGGATAGACCCCTGTGTAGCATTGTCTGCTAGGTAATCCAGGATGAGAGATAGGGAGGGCTGTGCTGTTTTAGCTCCTTTAGCCTGGATCCAGGTGCAATAGCTTTTCCACTTGTCAGCATAGGATTTTCTAGTGCTGGGGCATCTGGCTTCACGTATACCATCCAGGACTTGCTTGCTTAGACTGGCAACTGGAGGAGAGGTGAGGGAATAAGCCAGGCTGCCAGGTTCAGGGTCTGCAATTGTGGGTGCATGAATTCTCCATTCTGCTGGGTCAGAGTTGGGATCTGAGGTAGGTGCCATTGTGGCAGGGGTGACAGACTGCGTAGCAGTAGGTACCAGTGCTGGCGTGGCCAGTCTGGGGCAATCAAGATTGCTCTTGGTTTTTCCTCCCTTATTTTGACTAGTACCCTTGAAAGTAGAGGTAGAGGGGGAAATGCACAGATAGCGAGGTTTACCCATTGGAAGGATAGGGCATCCACTTTCCAAGACTTGCCGTGAGGTTCCCTGGTGCAGAATTTGCTGAGCTGGTGATTGTTGTGGGATGCAAAGAGGTCCACCTTCGGGGTGCGCCATTTCTGGGTTACAAGGTTAAAGGTGCTGTGGTCTAGCTGCCACTTGTGTGGGTCTAGGAGGTTTCTGCTTAGGTTGTTTGCCAGAGAGTTTTGGGAGCTTGGCAGGAATTGTGCTGGCAGGTGAATTTGCATGGCTGAAGCTGTGTGCCAAAGAGTCATGGCGAGCCTGCAGAGGGGGATAACAGTGAGTTCCTCCCTACTTGTGGATGTACCACATTCACTGTGGTGGTGTTCGTTTTTATCAGCAGAGGCTCTGGGGAGAGTAGGGATCTGAAAGCTGTTAGAGTGTGCTGAACAGCTAGCATCTCTTTTTGGTTGATGTGCAGATGTATGTGGTTTGGGCTACAATGGCCCTGAATGAACCTGCCGTCCAGGTGTGCACCCCAGGCATAATCTGATGCATCTGTGGTTATGGTCTGGGCAGCGTGGGGATCTGAGAAGGGAAGACCCTCGTTTGTGGTTGCATGCTGCTGCCCACCAAAGAAAATCTTTCCTTCGACAGGATATCACAGGTATGATAGTTTCCAGGTCCTGAGAGTTTTGACACCAAATGCTTTTTACGTACCATTGAAGTTTCCTCGTATGCAGTCTGACATATGGAATGAGTAGAATGCAGGATGCCATGAACCCTAGAGCTTGCAGGATTTTCCTTACAGATAACTGGGTTCTGGTGGCTAGTTGAGAGAAGTAGCCTGTCAGATAGGCTTGTTTTTCTGGAGTAAGGAATGCCATCTGGGATGCTATGTCCAGGCTTGCTCCCAGGAATACAATTTTTTGAGTGGGTACTGGTTTGGATTTCTTTTTGTTTATAGTATACCCCAGGAAGGTCAGTAGGTCCTTTACAAAGGTCAGGTGCTATAAGAGCTTTTCCTGTCTGCCTGAATCAGGCAGTTGTCTAGGTAGGGGTACATTTGAATATTCCTTTGTCTGCAAAAAGCAATGGCTGGAGCCAGGCATTTTGTGAAAACTCTTGGAGCAATAGAGAAGCCAAAATAAGCACAGAGAACTGAAAGTGCATAGATCCTGCCCTGAAACGTAGATATTTCCTGCAGGAATCCCCGAGTGGGATGTGCAGATAGGCCACTTTTAGGTCTAGGGTGGCTAACCAAGCATCCTTGGATAGCATAGAAAAAAGCCACTGGAGGGTGAGAATAATGATCTCACCAGGATGGTGCTTAGAATAGATAGATCGAGGATTGGGCATCAGGTGCACTCTTTTTCTGGGTACCAGGAACAGTTTGGAATAGAAACCTTGGCCTATCTGGTCTGCAGGAAGAGGCTGTATTACCCTGAGAGCAAGGAATGGACTTGGTCTTGTGCCTCTGTCCACTCATTTGGAGGAAGATCTGGGAATCCTTTTGGGGTTGGCATAGTGTGGAAATAAAATTTGTATCCCTGAGACACTATATGTTGAGGACCCATTGGTCGTTGGTAATAGAGGCCCAGTTTTTGGCATGGGAGGAGAGTTTTCCTCTTAGGGGCACAAACAGGTGGGCAGAGGTAAGGGGTGGAGGTGTATAGTCATTGTGAGTTCTTTCCATAAGGGGGTGGCTTAGCACTCCCTGTTTTCCAAGTGGAGGAACTCCACTGCTTAGATCTCTGCATTCTCTGGGACTGCTGTCTGGGGTGTCTGCTTCCCCTAGGTCTCGTCTGAGCTGGTCTTGATAGGGCCGGAATGGACCAGTGTTTGGAGGGGCAATGCCTACTGAGGAATGGCTAAAGGTCTGTGCTGTGGTAAATCTAAGAATTCCCTGAGTCTCTTTTTGGGCTGAGGATAGTCCTAACACTCCCAATGTAAATGCTCCCTTAAGGTATGTATGGTTTCACCAAATGAAAAATCCTCTGGATGAAAGGCAGAAGGAATGGATTCCTCTGCATCTGAATCCTTATAAGCAGACAAGGGTTGCATGTCTTCATATTCAGAAACCTCAGTCATCTGAATCCTGGTCAGATAAAACTGCTGGGGACAAGTCTCTCTTTCTTTTGGAAGGGGTAGGCTGGCTTCCCCTAATAAGCATGATAAGGCCTTCCGCCATTTTAAGCATTTGAGATTGAGGCATGGAAGCAGGTGCTTGAGCTTGGGTAGTCGTGTTTTAAGGTGTAGTTCATACCCTGGGCCTTAGAAACTCTGTAGTTTTAGAAAGAACTGAAGATGCGAAAGTCGTCGTCTGTGTTGAGTATCGGTAGTGCGAAGAACTTCCTCGGAAGCCGGTGCCTGCTCAGCAGCTCCTGGCCCATCCAAGGTAGAGACATCCGCAGGATCCTTAGTCAAAGAAGAGTCTTGTGGCATACCGGACTCCGAACGGGTCTCGGTAGCAGCCTGCGAATCCACAGAAGTGGGCATCAGGGGCTGAGAAAGCACCTCACTGAGGACTGCCGAACTGGCGACTAGCTTAACGGAAGTGTCGTCGGCAGTTTTGGACGTGTGCATTCTGTGTCTGTCTTTATCCTTACATTTTTTCGGAAGATTAGTAAGTTGGATGGTTTACCGAAGCCATTTCGGAATATGGAGATCGAGAGCAAAAATATTTAGCTACAATAAGGTCCTGATGACGTATAGTTCCGGCATTTAAAGCACAAAACCGACAACGAGGGACGTTGTGGTCTGGGCCTAAACAGGTGAAGCAGTAAGAATGGAAATCTCGGTCTGGTATTTGCTTTCTACAGGCAAGACAATTGTTAACTTTTTCTGACATTGGTTAGAGCAAGAAAAAAGGATCCCCAACGGGGTACTTTGCTTTAGAAGACTTCAACTTCAATTTGGAAATGGAAATTCAGGTAGCGGCCGACCGGCACTCGTGCAAACTGCTTCTGCTATGGGCTCCTTGGCAAGAAAGACTGATGTAATGGCATCGGCTGCCTGATTTTATACCACTGATGACCTGACGTCAGTCCTGGAGCGACAGCAACCGACGCAGAAATGCTAAGCCTCTGGTTTTCGGGCCGACTGAGGGCTACCCCTGGCAGGATAATCCAAGTGTGATGACTGCAACAGTGAAACACGAAGAACATCCTTAGTGTTGTATCTGTTCCAATCTTCTTTAGCACTACAGGAATTAGAGAAATGGGGAAGGGGAGTATAGAGAGGAATGCTTCTCAAGAGCTATCAAAAGCATTCATTAGGCATGATTTTTCAAAAGGAGTCTGGATTTATGCAGTTGACAATTTCTGTCTGATGCAAAGAAATTCATCAGTGGGAGACCCTTTTCTAATTAATAGATGAAAAATGCTGGAACTCCACTTCTACGTATGCTTACTGACTGAGGTCCTGTTTAAACAGTCTACCACTGTGCTCTGGCAGGACAGAATGTTACAGGCCAGGAGTCAAAATCCCAGATAGGAAACTACATTCTACAACATTGGTGCCAATCTGCAGAGTTGGTAACACTGACTACCCCTTTTTCTGCTTACCGCATTACTGTAGTGTTGTCAGTAATATTCCCTATGAATGCTATGATCACTAAAAGCCCAAATATTTGTAAGGCCAGCATTTTCTTCAGGCTGAAATACCCATGCAATGTGAACTTGGCTCCACGTTTTCTGTACTTTTAACTGCACTAAATGCACCTCCTTCACCTTGCAGGCAAAGTCCAGTGCCTCCATGGTAAGAATCTGGATCCTTTGGACAACTACCATAAGCATGCCCTGGCTGCATTTAACACTTTCTCAGCTGGGCCCAAAAAATAACTTTTTCTGACAGTGTGGATTGCAGGAAACACCTGGTGCACATGTAGTATTGCTGTGAAAGGTTACAGAGATAGCACAGATTTTTTTCTCAAAAGCAGTATAGCTGACGGGAAAAATTAGAATCGAAGAGGGGCATCCAACGTAAAGTCTTGAGCACCCTCCCCACAACTGGCTAACACATGAGATTTCTGCAGCATATCTAAAAAAAAAACTTCAGTTGGAGTGCACTGCTATAGGTTTTTCTTGTCTGCATATAGTACAATCTCAGGAAATCTCCCAGACCAGACTGGACTTTGGCAGGTTCAAAAAGAAAGTTGGTGAAACAGAGGTCAACCGCCTTTGCCGAACATGAGTAGATCAGACAGTAATTCAGATGAATGAAAAATACTGTGGCTAGCCATTTTGTAAACACTCGGGGGTGGGGTGGGGGGTTGTGTAAAGCCCAAGGGACACAGAAGTTAACGGATACTGGTCCTGTAACACGACATACCTGAAGTCCTGTTTGCGACCCTTGTAAATGGATACGAGAAAGGTATCCCTCAGTCCCAAACTGACCAAAATTGTATTTCGCATCAGAAAAGGCAAAATGGTGACAGTGAAGGGTCAAGCATTTTTGTATTTGGTCACTAAGAACTGTGGTCCATAAATGCACTCCTCAGACCATCCTACTCTGGAAACTAAAACCTTTTTCCTTGTTCTTCCAGAAGAATTCTCTCCAATGCACCACAAGGAAAAGGTGGACCTAGAGGAGTCCTGAGGAACGACCGGTAATTCTCATGCGTGGAGAGGGACTGCCTGAAATCCTGTCTGCAATCTAGTTATACAATTTACCTTACAAATCTTTTCAGTAGTTAGGCTGAATCAATTCAGTCTAAAATGTGGCACTATCCACCTCTCCCTCCACACACACAGGGGAGGTGGTTGATACTATATTCAATATCATTTCCCTCTTACAGAATGGAGGACTTGGCCATCCTCTTTCCTGCTACCATTTCATGATCATCTTTTTCACAAAGTCCCTTTTTACCTACACTAGTCTTCCCTTTTTGGTTATGTAAAAGGCTAATTATTTAGTTAGATAATTTCTACTACACCTTGCAATGGATGAATGGAACTGCTGCTATAACACTGTAGTTTTTAACATTGACAGTTTCTCCCCAAAAACTCTGGAAAATATGGCCACAAAGTAAATCCTTGGTAAAGAAGTAACAAGAAACCATCCCTTTACACCCTCTGACATAGGTTAAGTTGCAGCCTTGTCTTCCAGTAAAACAACCACTTGCAGTTGCTTTGCCACAAGAACAGACTGTGATGAAGCAGCATACAATGGCATTATATAATTTTAATTATAAAAGCAGTCCATCAGTCTACATAACTTTCTTTTAAAGTCTCATCTATGTCCTCTGAAGCAATACACTCAAAGGATCTCAAGTTCACATAAAGTCTATGTTTCAACTGGCTGCCCCAAATAAAAAGGTACAAGTATAAACTTTCTCAAAATGGTCAAAATCCCACTTTCTATCATCATGGGGAATGAGTGTCCCACAGTCAGCTTAAATCTTTAAGTAATGAAAGCTGAGTCTACAGGCTTTTATTTAAAGGCTTCTGAAACCATGCAAAACCTCTCTCTTTTTAGGTGCTGCTAGCTAAAAACTGACCTCAGAGGATGATGAATCAAAAACATCTTTACTAAGCCTTGGCTCTCAGACCATCTTTTATAGGACTCCCAAAAAAAACATATGAAGGTTAATTTAAAAGATTTCTTCGTGGTGTTAAATGTCTCTCCAAATGCAACAACCTCCATACAGAAGCACAAACGTTATTTCCTTATAATCCTTGTCATAATTCATATGCAAGGAAATCTACCAGCAGGGGACCCAGTCTTTCCTTTCCAACTCAGAATCTGATTCCTTTTTCATTTTGGAGGAGTGAAAGTGCATCTGAAACAGACAGCCGAGATGACTTGGGGTTACATCTGCTGCCAGGTTGCCACATATTCCTCAGTGAATTTAATTTAACTTAATGAATCCTGAGCGGATGCCTGCAAAGCAAGAATCTGCCTAACATCACTGGTGAAATATGATCACTCCCACCTGAGGGAACCACAGCCATTTTAAAAAGTTCACAAGGAAAAGTTCCTTATCACCAATAAAAATAGCAGACAGGTCCAGAGAAAAGGCAGAAAACCATAAAATCCAGTATTAGAAGATAACATGGGAGACTATAACAAATTTAAATGACATCTTCACTGATATGCCTAGAATATTAAAGCAAGACAGGGCTGTACTGTCTCAAGAAGGAAAAGACAAGGCATGACTAATGAAAAATGGGAGTACATTCCACATCCGAAAAGGCACAAACATAGACTCATGAATTTATACATGCTCTGTCTACAAGACAGAAGAGAAAACAAATGTGAAAGAAAATGTTCAAGAACTTCCCAAAAAGCTAAATGACTTGAAAGAAGCACAAGACAAACAGGATGCTCTTAAGAAAATTAACCTTACCTGGATGGGCATGAGGGATAGGATAAAAAATTACTTGCAGAGTGTGACCGATACTCAACAAATTCCAGAAACGACTATACGCTTAATTAAAAAGCTCAACTAAAGCAAAGGATGTGTAAACCAGCTGCTAAAATATAGTGATAATGCAGGATAAGGCAAAGATAAGGAAAAATATATGTAATGTCAAAGTGACCCAAACTTCTGTACTTAAATATGTCATGTTCTCAAAACACTGAAAGATTAAAAAAAAAATAAATAAAAATGAAGAAACCTGATGCAATTTAGGAAACTTCAGTGCAAATGCAGTGTACCACCAATACTAGGGAATAGCAAAAGTCAAGTGTCGTATCAAATTATGCAGTTACCAATAAAAGCCAATGACTTTATAAATCAACAAGCTCTGAAAAGTGAACAAAAAGAGCAAGCAGCCGAAAGTCTAGTTTTATCACCAGTGAATCTCAGAGAAGCAATCTAGTAAGCATGCATAACTAATGACAGATGAATCTTGTGGGATTCATCTGCAACCTTAGGTGCAATGAGGAAGAGGGTACACAAGTCAAAAAGATGACCGCATACAGCTTACACCGGTACAAAAAACATATCAAATGCATCCACTAATATGATCACAAATAGCTTCTGAGAATAGCAGCAAAACGATCAGAAAGAAAACCTAGAGAAGTGACGGACAAACACCAACAAGATGGGCAAATTACGGGAAAAAGATTTCAGGTAATCCTCATCAAAAGCAAATGAATTGTGCCCTCAGTCACAAAATCACCACATATTTCTAAACTACTTCTCAGTGCATTTTTTCCCCTAGAGTCAAAGTCAATATGAAACTCATTTTATTCTCTCTGGAAAGATCCACCATTCTAGGAATACAAAAAGAAATAATTAAGTTCTTGGTTTATGTGGAAAAAAAAAACACTTCCAGAGGTTAAGGAGAAGGGTGGGTGGATCCTGCTACTACAGACATGAAATCACAAGGATGACACTGAAAGCAGCTGATCCTTCTCCTATAGAGATGAAATGCCAAGGAAATGTTGCTAAAAGAAATGCCAGGGATGACATTTTACCAACAGAAGCAAAAGGGCAATTTTCCCCCAAAAGTTGTACTATACTAAACAACAAAAAAGACCAGCTTCCAGCACCAAATAACTAAAGATCCAAATACCACCACAAACTGACCTTTTTAAAGTTATATCAGAGACCAACTCTGCACATAACTTCCCTTTCATCTCACCACCATACTAATGGTAATGGAAAACTCAGTTCCC